>NW_024354061.1:0-93622 GCF_902729225.1 Pteropus medius
GTGCCAAGGTTAGCAATGACACCAAGTCCTACATAATAAGGTGGGGCAGGGTTCAGACAAAACCAACAATCCTTTGTAGCATTTGAGTTACTGTCATTAGCAAACTTATAAACATTATTCGGCATGGTCAAGACAGATTCAGGAGTATCCCTGGGGGGTCTATAAGGCTGTCTAGGTCTATGTCTTTTGTTGGCATTATTAGTGCTCCTAGTAATTGCTGACTGTGTAGGAGTTAAGGCGTTTAACCCTCCGTCATTAGGCCTAACAGGACCTAGAACTAACGGTGGCATCCTGACAGGCTTTTTCTGTATTGTTATTAACACTCCAGGATCAGTTCCAAAAACATACAACCTTAATCCCCAGGTTTTTCCAATCACCCAAGATGGATCTTCCCAATTTTTGACAGTAAAAATGACAGGATTGCATTTCCCTGCTGTGGCACAGGAAGACTGACTAGGTCGTGTAAGAGTCAGAAAGGGGTCTGTGTTCTCCCAAGGGGCTATGGTCTCACAACCTCAATGGCCACAATAATATTGGTTTAGCTTATGGCAAGTGCTTTGGCCTTCTCTGGGACACATATATAACTGTACTTGTTGAATACCTCTTTCTTTGTCCTCCCTGCCACTACCATACCAGGGGCCAGATAAAAAATTAGCTTCACTTATAAAATTAAATTCCTTTCCTAATATATCACACAAATCCACATGAAATGTACGCTGGTACATAGTCTGGTTTACTAATATGGGGATGCCTGTTTCTGATTTAATTAATTCCCATTTAGCCTGTTGAGGTTGATGAGGGTTCCCTTTTACATTATTGATAACAATTAACCCAATTATAATTATTCCCACGAGAGTCTTATCTTGAGTGGATCCTCTGTGGGTGTTGCCTTCCATTTCTCTGTCTCCGGGGGAGGTTGAGCTGTCTTAAGGCGGGTATGATGAATCCAATGTCTTTTTCCTGCAACTTTGACAGCCGTTGGTGTGGTCAGGATTACTGGAAATGGACCATCCCACTGGGGCTCTAGGCTAGCAGGCTGGATCTTCTTTATTCACACCCAATCGCCTGGATGATGTGGGTGAGGTTGTGATGTCCCCGGAGTCGGTCTAGCAGCTTTAATTAAGCCCTTGACTTGATTTTGGGTTTGTTGCAAGGCCTGTAGAGACTTAAGGAGACTTGTATTATTACTCATTGTAACCTTTTCAATTCCAATTTTAGGGAGTAAAGAGGGAGGTCTCCCAAACACTATTTCATAAGGGGAAATTCCCATAATATATGGAGTACACCAGGCCCGTAACAAAGCAAAAGGCAGAAGGCTCACCCAATTCTCCCCAGTTTCCAGCTTAAATTTAGTTAAAGTTTCCTTAAGTGTTCTATTCATCCTTTCTACTTGTCCTGAACTCTGAGGTCTGTAAATACAATGTAATTTCCAATTGATCCCTAATACCTTAGCTAACATTTGACTTGTTTGGGCAATGAATGCCGGGCCATTGTCGGACCCCAATGATAAGGGCAAGCCAAATCGAGGCACTATTTCTGTAATTAATTTCTTAGCTACTACTTGTGCAGTTTCCTTTTTTTGTGGGGAAGGCCTCAGTCCATCCAGAATAGGTGTCAATGAATACCAGAAGATATTTAAATCCAAAAGTGCCAGGAGCAACTTCTGTAAAGTCCACTTCCCAATGCTCTCCAGGAGCTTGTCCTCTTAATCGAGTGCCGATATTTTCCTTTGGGATGGGGCGAGAGTTGACCTGTGCACATATTGGGCATCGTGCACTTACATCCCGAGCCTTTGAGGTTAGTCCAGGAATATAATAGTCTCTTTTTAGCAGTTCAATTAACTTAGTTCCTCCAAGATGGGTAGCATTATGCATCTGGCTAATTAAGGTGTTACCGAGCGCAGCAGGGAGGACCGGCCTTCCATCTGGAATCCAAAGCCACCCATGTTTAAACTTCCCGTGCAGTTGCTTCCCCAACTCTATATCTTGGGGGCTATAGTCTAGAGCCTGTGCCAAGGGGGGCACAAGAAGGGGACCAATTATGGCGTTAGTCCCCACAGGTTTTCTGGCTATTTCCTTTGCTGTTTTATCTGCCAAGCGGTTTCCTTTTTTTGCCGCTCCTTCCCCTTTTTGATGGCCAGGGCAATGGATAATAGCCACTTTCTTAGGTAGCCAGATAGCCTCCAAAAGAGCAAAAATCTGCTCCTTGTTCTTAATTTTCTTTCCCCCTGATGTCAATAGTCCTCTTTCCTTGTACAGGGCTCCATGTACATGTGCCGTTGCAAAGGCATATCTACTGTCAGTATAGATGTTTACAGTTTTATCCTTTCCCCACCGTAAAGCTTGTGTTAGAGCTATAAGTTCAGCCCTCTGTGCCGATGTCCCATGGCTTAGGGTCTGTGCCCATATCACATCCCTGACTGTTACTACGGCTGCCCCGGCATACCTTACTCCGTCGGATACAAAACTGCTTCCATTGGTAAATAATACCGCATCCGGATTAGGCCACAGCTCATCCTTCAAGTCTGGCCGTAGTCCAGTTACCTGTTCAAGGTGCTGAACACAGTGATGCAATGGAGCCTGCGGGTCATCATCCGGGAGCAGTGTGGCAGGGTTCAGGGCTGCAGTTTTCAAAAACTGGGTCTGTGGGTGGTTAAGCAACAGTACCTGGTACTGAGTAATCCGGGCATTGGAAATCCATCTTTCAGGAGGGCTGCGCAGCATGGCTTCAACTGCATGTGGAGCCACAATTTCAATATTTTGGCCCAAGGTCAATTTAAAGCATCTTTGGTCAATATAGCAGTAGCAGCTAGTGCTCTCAGGCAACTAGGCCTTCCTCCAGCCACCGGATCTAGTCTCTTTGAGAGATATGCCACTGGTCACTTAAATAGTGGCTTTTAATTTCTGGAGCCAATCTCTTCCAAGCAAAGGAAAAGGACATTCAGGCATAACTAAAAACGAATGCGTGATGGTTCCCTTTCCCAAGTCAGTAATTTTTGCCTGTGTCCATGGGTATGCCTTCCCTTTCCCAGTGGCTCCTTGAATTGCAGTCTTTTCTTTGGATAACAGACCAGCAGTTTCTGTTAAAACTGAGTAAGTTGCACCAGTATCAGCTAAAAAGTTCACAGGTTTGCCCCCTACTTGTAAAGTTACCTTGGGCTCTCGGGGGCTCATTAGATAAGAGCCCTGACGCCCCTATTCATCTTCCAAAAGAATGAGGGGCCTTTTTTCTTCTCACCTCTTGGTTGTTCCTTTTCAGGGCACTCATTCTTCCAATGTCCTTTTTTTTTGCAAATAGCACATTGGTCTCTTCCTAGCCTAGGTTTTCTATTTTGGCCTTCTTCGTCGTTAGGTCCCCCTCTATGGTTAGGGTTTTTTTTTTTCCAAGGAGGTCGGTTTCCTTGTTGTCCCACAAACATGACTTTTTGCACACCGTCCCTATTGTTAAAGACCTTCTGAGCTATTTCTAATAATTTGGATAAATTTTTTCCCTCAAAACCTTCCAATCTCTGTAACTTCTTTCTAATGTCAGGGGCCGACTGGCTAATAAAGGCCAAATTAATGGCTCTTCTATTGTTGGGGTCCTCCGGGTCAATAGGTGTATATAGGCGGTAAGACTCTAATAGTCTTTCCAAGAATGCTGCAGGTGACTCGTCCTTAGTCTGAATTACTTCACTTACCTTGGACAGATTTATTGGTCTACGTGCAGCAGCCCGGAGTCCCTGTAGCAGAAACTGGCGATACCTTAGGAGAGCCTCCTTACCTTGATCTGTATTTGGATCCCACTGGGGACGTTGAGTCGGAAACACAGCCTGTAACCTGGTTAAGTCTGCTGTGGGCTGCCTATTTGGGTCTGTTACTCCTCTAGCCGCCTCCCACAAAATTTTTTCCTTTTCTCCGGTAGTGAATAAGACCTGTAAGAGCTGTTGGCAATCATCCCAAGTGGGCTGATGGGTAAAGAAATAGACTCTAAAAGGGAGGTTAGTCCTTATGGTTTCTCTGAAAAGGATGGCGTTTGCAATTTCCAATTATATAAATCACTAGTACTGAATGGCGAGTAGATGACAGTAGGCTCACCGCCACCTCCTGGAATCACCTTCAATGGGGCTTGAACAGATACTGGTTCTTTTCAGGGAGGTTGAATCAGGGGAAGGTGGCCTATGACCCCTAGACCGGGTTACAGGAGGTCCCGGTCCCTCCGGAGGAGGACGGCTACCCCCATTTCCATTATAGGGTGGCGGATACCAGTCATCCTCTGAGGGAGGTCCCTGCAACACCGGTGGGGGCTTCTTAAAACCCTGGGGTATGGCTGCCATTACAGTAACGGGTGCACGACTGCAATTCTGTAAGTATTTAGGGGCATCAGAAATTACATCAATCCAAACATCAATATAAGGAATTTGGTCAGGATGCCCAGGGTTTCTATAAATCACACCTCGAACCCGGAATGCAGTCTGCATGTTAAATGATCCCTCGGAGGGCCATCCTACTCCAAAGGTCGGCCAATCTAATTGACAAAAGCGCTGCAAATCAAAAGGGGTTACTGAAGCACCATAGGCCCTTGCCCTACGACGAAAATCTTTAAAGTTGTTAAGCATGCACTGTAACAGAGTTAGTTTGCCCTGTGATTGTCCCATAGTTCCACAATAAAGCACACGAAGCAAAACAAAACAAGACAGACACAGACTAACAAACCAGAACAGGACTGAGAAAACTGTCGTCAAAGTCTCAGTCGACCGCCGACTTACTTGTCGCGTCCGACGTCCGCACGGTCCCTGGGCCCCCTACCAGAAACTGCCTCAGCACTCCCAGGATCGTGCTCCGCAAAGCGAGAAACCACAGGCGGCGGGCTAGGGCAAGTGCCCTAGAGGCCTCCCCAACCGCAAATGGTCCAACGCCCCGGTGCACTGATCAATTTTCCCACAACGAGAAGATCTCGCTGGGGCCTCCAAATGTTGTGTCCAGAATAACCAGACCCAACTTGAGTGCTCTTAACCAGGAGACAGTTTATTAGCCGGCGGCTGTCCTTGCAAAGGAGCAGGCACGAAATGCTAAGATACAAGGTTTTTAAGCCCCAAATCCCATTCCTCATTCTGTCTTAAACACAAAGGTCCATCTTTCTCCTATTCACTACCTGTCAACCCACTGGCCAGGTGTGCAAGCGGGAAGTACAGAAGCAGAAAGCTTGTGTCAGAATGTTATGTTCCTATGGGTGACCGCCTATGTTCCCATGGGCGATGGCCAAATAGTAATTTTCAGCTTATATACAATTGATTATTTTTCATGCCACGCAAGCAAGCAGGGTTACACAGGCTAAAATTGGCAGTTAGCATATGAGCTCATTGTTACAAGTTTTATGATTAACAGAGTGTGGTTAGGGGTTCCAGAAACTAGGCCTAAGTTATGGACTTCCTTTGTCCAGTTTCAGGTTTTAATTATTCTTTAACCCTTTCACATTTCAGCAGGCCATTACAATACCATGAAAGGTACGTTCTCCGATGACAGTGAAATTGGATGAGAAATCATTAACATAAAGATATCGGTAGAAACACCCAAATATTTGGAAGCTAATGATACATTTTCAAACAACGGAAGGCTCGAAGAAGATATCAAAGGGAAAGTAGAAATTATTTAGAATTGAATGAAAGCGAAAACACAGCTTAACATTTGTGAGTTGTAAAGTAGTACTTGCGTGTTGATTCATAACTTTAAATTCCTGTATGAGAACAGAAGAAATGTCTCGCATCCATTATCTAAGCTTTTACCTCTTAAAAGTAGAAAAAGAAGACTAAAATACACCCAATTCAAGCAGAAGGAAGGAAATTATAAAGATATGAGCAGAAAACAGTGAAATAGAAAGCAAAGAAAACAATAGATTAAGTCAATGACATCAAAGTAGGTACTTTGAGAAAATCAAACAAACAAAAAGGTAAATCTTTAGGTAGGCCAATCACTGTGGGTGTGTGGGGGGGAGGCGGGGTGTGGGGCGGGTGGTGAGGAGGGAGAGAGAGAGAGAAGACACAATTACCAGTTTCAGGAATGAGAGAGAAAACATCACTACGGATCCCACATTCAAAGGATGATAAGGGAATATAACTGTGATATGGGCTTATAAAGAAATATCCATTTTAGTTTTCATGCCCAGCTCCCGGCCAGAGGTCCTAAAACCCTTGTGATGTTCTAAGTGATAAGAGTAACAGAAGCATGTTTGGTTGTAATACTTGGTTTTTGTCCCCAGTTCCTGAAAGCTCTGGAGCGGTAAAGGTGAAAGGAGCATCTTTTGTTATTTGTAACAAACTCCTTTCAGCCACCCCTGAGTGTATGATAATGATCCGACATTTGGGAAGCCCCTAAAGATGGAGGGCTGGTTGCCAGGGGAACCAATCATGAGATTAGAGAGTTGGAGCTTTCAGTCCTTCATCCTGACTTTTGGAAGGGAGGGGAGCTGGAGGCTGAGTTAATCACAGATGGCCAGTGATTTTATTAATCACGCCGATTGTAATGTGGCCTCCATTAAAACCCTAATCAAAAGGGTTCAGAAAGCTTCTGGGTTGGTGAACATGGGGAGGTGCTGGGAGGGTGGATGCAACCAGGGAGGGCATGGATCCTCAATGCCCCTTGTCCCTAGACCTTGCCCTGAGCAACTCTTCCATGCGGCTGATCCTGAGTTGTATCCTGTTACAATAAACTAGTAAACTAGTAAGTAAACTGTTTTCCTGAGTTCTGTGAGCCTTTCTAGAAATTTATCATACCTGAGGAGGTTAGAGGAACTTCCAGTCTATAGCCTCTCGGTCAGAAGATAGACAGGTGAGAACCTAGACCTGCAATCGGTGCCTGAATTGGGGGGTCGGGGGCAACTGTATGGGACTGAGTCCTTCACCTGTGGGATCTGTGCAAAGTCTAGGCAGGTGGTGCCGTAGCTGAAGTTTCGGACTCCCCGTTGGTATCTAGAAAGATGGAGAATCAGTCGGTGTGAGCAGAAAAAAAAATACACATTTGTTGTCAGAAGTGTTTTCTTCGGTGATAAACAACTGTATGCCAATAAACGCAACAACATAGGTGAAGTTAAACTGCGGGTTAAGCTAACATATGAACTTAGATAACAAAAAAATTCTAACTAAAAGTGGTACTAAAAGAAATCGACATTGCTAAGTTGCGTACACACAGGTACCAAGAAGAAAAATATACCGTGAATGGCCCTGTATCTATCGCGTACCCTGCATTTTTACTTACTCGCCCCACAAAGAAACCTCCGGGCCCACATGGCTTTACCGAGGAACTCTGCTAAACATTTAAGTAATAAATAAGCAAAGTATACAAACTCTTTTAGAAAACTGAAGAGGAAGGAATATTTCCCAGCATATCCTATGAGGTCAGCATTACTCTCATACCAAAACCGGGCAAAACGTACAAGAAAACTGCAAACCGGTATTCTTCATAAACATAGGTACAGGTAATCTTAACAATGTTTTAGGAAATTGAGTCCAATAATGTACGCGAGAATAATATAGTATGATGAAGTGGGGTTCATCCCAGGAAAGCAAGGCTGGTTCAACATTCGAAAGTCAGTGAGCGTAATTCATCATATTAACGGGCTAAAGAAAAACGTAATGTAAGCATCTCTATACATTCATAAAAAAAAAAATAGACAAATTCAATTACCCATGCCTGGTTTTTAAAAACATCTTAGCAAACTAAGAATAGGAGAGAACATTCCCAACCTCATATAGGGCTTCTGTTGAAAACCTACACCCAGCATCATGCTTACTTGTAGAAGGTTGAATGATTTCCACCCTGTGATCAGCAACAAGGCAAGGATATCCACTCTTGCCACTCCTAATCAACATTGAACTGGAGGTCTTAGTGTGTGAAATTAGGCAAGACAAAGGAATAAGAGGCACGCAGATTGGAAATGAAGAAATAAAACGGTCTCTAGTGCAGGCAACATCATTGTCTACATAGAAAATCTTGAAGTGTGTATAAGGAAGCTGCCGGAAAAAACAAATGAGTTTAATAAGATCTTAGTATATAAAGCCTACACACACACGCACACACACACACACACACACACACACACACATCCTATATATATTATATATATACATATATATATATATATATATATATTTAAACCCCTCTTATTTCTGTATATTAGCAATATCTAAGTGAAAAAGGAAAATACATAGCATTTAGAAGGGCACCCAGAAAAGCCCACATGAAATACTTAGCTGTAAATCTTATGAAGTGTGTGAAGTTACGTACATTGAAAAGTACAAAGTACTGATGAAAAACACTAAAGACCACCTCAACCAAAGGAGAGGTGTACTGTGTTCATGGATTAGAGTGCTCAACATTGTTATGTCAATTTCCACCCAAACTGATCCACATCTTCCGCACAATTCCAATGAAAATCCTAGCAGGACATTTTGTAGAAACAGGTAAGCTGACTATTAAATTAATGTGGAGTGGCGATAAAAGTAGAACTGCTAAAACAAATTTTGAAAAGAACAAAGTTGGTAGACTCACGCGGTCTGCTTTCAAGCCTTATTATACAACTACCATAATCAGACCAGCGTGGTACCGACAAAAATGTATATAGAGGTGAATGGAACAGGCATGAACCCACATCCGAACGGTCAATTAATTTCTGACAAAGGTGAAAAGGCGATTCAGTAAAGAAAGACATTCTTTTCAGCAAATGGTGTTGAACCAAGTCGACATCCCTATGCAAAATATAAACAAGCCAAATTCATCTCATCCAACACATAAAAATTAACTCGGGGTGGGCCATGCACCTAAATGTAAAACATGAAACCGTAAAACTTCTTGAGAAAGCGTAGGAGGCAATCTCTGAGATCTTGGGTGAGACAAATATGTATTAGACACTGCGCCAAAGCATGACCCATAAAAGAAGAAAATGATAAATTGGACTTCCTCAAAATTAAGAACTTATGATCTCAGAAAGGCACCATTAAGAGAATGAAAGGACGATGCACGGACCAGGAGAAAATATGTGTAAATCACATCTCTGATAAGGAACTTTTATCCAGAATATGTAAAGAATTCTCGATAATAAGGAAAAAAAATGGGGGAAAACACGGGAGTGCAAGACGTGAACGCACATTTCGCAAAATATATGGACGACAGCTAAGCGTATGGAACGATGCTCAGAATCGTTAGTCACTAGAGAATTTCAAACCAAACCGCAATGAGATATCACTACACAATTATTAGCATGTCTAAACTTGAAACACTTAAAATAAGGATGCAGAACACCTGGAACTTCCGTATGTTGCTGGCGAGATTTAAAAACTGGGACAGCCACATTGGAATATGGTTTGGCAGTTTCTTATACAGTTCAACATACATTTACCATAGTACTCGTCGATCCTAGTCCCAGGTATTTATTTAACTGAAACGAAAACCTACATGCACACCAAAACCTCTATGTGGGTGTTTACGCCTGCTTTTTTGTAATTGCCACAGCCTGTATAAAGCAAATATCCTTCAACTGATGAATAGGATAAACCAACCATGTTATATCCATATAATGGAATTCCACTCCACAATCAAAAGGAATGAATTACTAACCCATGCAACGGCATAGATGAATCGCTACCGGATTAGGTCAAGTGAAAGAAGGCAGACTCAAAAGGATACACGCTGTGCGTTTTCATGTATACGACATTCTGGAAAAGGCAAAAGTATAGACACAGAAAGCAGATAAGTTTTCCGGATGTGGGAGGAGAGATTCACTGTCCGGGCACACAAGATGGGGGGCTTCTGGGAGTGACGGATCTGTTCTATATCTTGATCGTTGTGGTCGTTACACAACTGTGTGCTTTTGTCAAAACTCTCAGAACTGGACATTGAAAAATGTGAATGCCATCGAATGTAAATTTTACCTTGATTGGAAAACCAACTAAATCATAGCGACAAAAGAGAAGAAACTAGGCTTTTAGCCAGGGAAACACATACACACGCGCACACTCACATGTATAACCTAAGAGCACGTAGAGGACATATTCAAATAAGTATACCTTCATGTACGATAATATGAATGGCATCCATAGACGCCCTAGGAAGACATTAAACCCATGATAAACATTTGTAATGAAAATCGTGCCTGTGCTGAAAACTTTCGGTAGTCTGGGTTAATTGTTCCTCATTTTCTAGATAAAAGTGTCATGTGATACAGACCGAAAAGCGCCTAACATATTCCATCCACATCGAAATATGGATAAAGAATACTTTCACGGTGGACTTGTACCTTTTAAAATAATGTTGACCGCTTGAAATTTAGTGACATATAAAAAGCATTAATTTCGGTTTTAGACAAATGAAACAGTGACTGATGCACGTTTTGCAGTTTGATGACTTTTGTGTAGTCTTTTTGGCCTCATCTTCATCGTAAGTGGGGATTAATAGGCGGATTTGACGATCGTGTTTTGTTTTGATTTTGTTTGTTTGTTTTTTCTTTTCTGTTTATGTTTTGCCCTGCTTTTGTAGAGAAAATTAATCAATATTTCTTCTGGATAGGGGAAAAATCTGGAGCAGAAACTCAAACCTGCAGATAATTAAATCAGTGGCGCCTGTAGCATTTTGTAAAATTCGGGGTTAGCATATGGGCTAAACACGAATTAACTTAAAGGAAATCCTCGATCGTGCAAATTATTTTCATTTGCATGTGACTCCCGAATATAGAGTACTCTTCATAGAAGATCGTTTTCATGGGGGAACTGCAGAGCATTTTAGACAATAGCCTTGTGCAAAGAACACCAGATCGGAGACAAGGAGCTACACAAGATTAATAGAGAAATCAAGCCCCAAGGAGACATAAGATTTGAAAAGTCCATTTGATAACTCTATACAGACTAAGGATGAGAAGAGCTAATGAGGACCTATCTACCGTTTGGCAGGCACTGAGCTGTGAACAAACTCTGTCTCTCTTGAACTTCAGAATAGCAAATCTATAAAAGGGGACCGTTTATATAAGTAAAATTGACAAGCATTATTGGTCCCATTTTACACATTGGGAAACCAAGATCCAACGGGGTAACTAAATCGCCTAAAGCCGTATAGCTAGTGGCAGAGCTAGAAGTAACTTCCAGTCTCCCTAATGCAAAATGACATTGGCCCTTAAAGATACAATTTTTTTTTTAAATCTCCATGACTATTTTATAACTACCAATGTGTACTTCTTAATCCCGCCCCCTTTTGGCCCGAGCCCCCAAACCCTCTCCCATCTGGTAACTCTCAAAATGTTCTCTGTATCTATGAGTTTGTTTCTGTTTTCTTTATTTTGTTTTTTAGATTCCAGACGTAAGTGAAGTCACGTGGCATTTGTCTTTGTCTGACTGACTCCACTCAGCACGATACCCTCCGTGTCTACGCATGTTGTCGCGGATGTAACGATTTCATTCTTTTCTTTATTATTTATTTATTTTAGATGGCTGAACAATATTCCATTGTGTATATGTAGCACCTCTTCTTTATCCATGCGCCTACTGATGGACACCCAGGTCGCCTCCATATATTGGCTATTGTAAATATTTACATGTGTTGTAAACAATGCTGCAATAAACGTATGGATTCACATGTCCCTTCAGAGTAGTTTTCTGGGTTTCCTTGGATAAATAACCGGAAGTGGGATGACTGGGTCCTTCTTTGTCTAGCGTCATAGCTTTTGTTTTAAAGTCTATTTGGTCTGGTATAAGTATTGCTACCCCGGCTTTCTTGTTGTCGTTGTCTCCATTTTCACGAGATATCTTTTTCCATCCCTTTACTTGACAGCCTGGGCGTGTCTTTCGATACGAAGCGAAAGAAAAAGAAAGAACAACCTAGAGAAGCAGGTCTATCATTTCCTTGGGAAATCTTTTTACTGAGAAATAATTTCTTTCTACCCATAGCCACGAAGACAAGGTAATGAGCTACCTCTTCTCCACATCGTGCAAGGAGAAACCGGAGGGCACGCTGAGGTTAGGGACAGGCTGGTCTTGAGGTAAACTCTGAGCAGACACAGGTGGTCACATTGTGGAATGAGGCCACGGCCCAGGTGGGGCCAGCAGCTCCCTGCTGTTCCAACACCTCGACCCATCCTCTAACATTAGCTGCCCTGGGCTCGGGGCTGGCTGGGCCATGCTCTCTCTACGCTCTCATTCTGGTGAGCTCATCCGGTCCCATGACCTCAACGCCCTCTATAGTTGATGTCTCCCCTACGAGTATGGATTTCCAGACCCGAGATCCCACCTGAGCGCCAGATTCATTCTTCTGGCTACCTGCATGACGTTTGCACTTGGACGTCTAACGGGCATCTCAGATTTTACAGGACGTGCCTTACCCACCCATCTACCCAGCCGTACCCTCTGCAAACATCCCCAGATTGATAAATAGCACTACCACCAACCCGGTGTTGGAGACCGAACACTAGATCCTAGATCGATTTCCCCGTTTCCCAATCCTCACCTCTGGTCCATAAGGAAATCTTGTCAACTCGTCCAATCCATCTGGAATTGGTCTACAGCTCTCGATTTCCTCAGTCCGGCCACCATCGCCTCTCACCTGGACCAGCTATACTATCTCCTAACTGGTTTCCCACCTTCAACTCTCCCCCACCCTCTACATTGTGCAAAGCCGTGAGTCACTGTCTTAACGCTGGGCTTGGTGGTGGTGGTGGTGGAGGAGTTATTCTACTTAATATTCAATATCAGAAATTTGAACTTCAGACTTGACCTTATCTTTTTTCAACCCTTCTAATGAGGTATTTTGTGTGCTTGTGCTACCGTGTTACCATGGTGGGAAAGAAAAAAACAGAGAGAGAGAGAGAGTACAATTGAAGGGAAAACAAAAAGAAAAACAAAAACAAAAACCCGTATTTGGATGTTTTGTCAGGGCGATGAGCATGTCCGGCATGGCGACCTAGGAAGTCACTCCCATGTCTACGGGAAAGTCCACCTGACGCTCATTGCCCATTATTGCTGTTGCCCAGGACGGGCTTATCAAAGAGGCCCTCTACTATTCAGACTTCCAAAGCCTTCATGTCGCTACCCAGCAGCGACAAACTAACATTTGCATCATTACGTGAGCTAAAATATTTCAGGCAAAGTCGGAAGACACCTTTTATTTTAATCCTGTCCAATCCCACTCTTCACTTCTTCCTTAGGGGCAACCGGTATCATGAATTCGATACCGCGTTCTTACACTTTAACTATGCACGAGCGCCCACATTCCCCAGGGCCTCAGACCACCTACCTCACCGCACCCCGATCTACCACATTGTTTGTAGGGGGACGATTGATTTTGTGTTTTCCAGGGTCCCACGGAATACCTTCTCCCTCCGTCCATGGAGATCCCGAGTCGGAGCAGAGACTCCTGGATACCAGCTTAAACCTTCGAAGGTGAGGGTTCCGCACACACCAATCAAGCAGAGACCTTTATTTATTTAGGAAGCAGTAACTTTATTGGAAGAAAACAACTTGTGAACATTTCGCAAGGGCAATACCGCAAGATGAATGCTCGGCTTGGTCACCACCGGAAGTCGTGGCTGTGGGAAAGGCAGTCCAGGCTCAGTTCTTCTTGCCGCTGTCGCCCAGGGTGAGCTTGTCAAAGAGGTAGTCCGCCAGGCCAGCTTCCGGGGACCCCATCTTGCGCAGGTTGGTGATATGGTCCCCCAACTCTTTGATGAACTTCACCTTCTCGTGCAGGTAGTGACGCGTCAGGAAGTCGCACAGGTGGGCGTCGTTCTTGTCGGTGGCCAGCCGGTGCAGATCAAGCAGGCTCTGGTTCACGCGCTTCTCCAGGCTCAAGGCGCACTCCATGGCCCCCAGGCCGTTCTCCCATTCCTGTGGCTCAGGTTTCCTGATGTTGCGCAGGCGGATGCGGCCTCCACGCTGGTTCTGCAGCCACAGCAGCTTCTCCGCGGACTCCCTCTCCTTGCTCGACTGCTGCAGGAAGAACTGGCCGAAGTGCTTCAGGGCCACGTCCTCGCGGTCGAAGTGGAAGGCCATGGACTCGTACACGTAGGAGGCGTAGAGCTCCAGGTTGACCTGGTTGTTGATGGCGGCCTCACAGTCGGGGTGGTAGTTCTGGCGCACACACGGCGACGGCGATGGCGACGGCGGTGGCGGCGGCGGCGGCGGGGTCGTCATGGTTGGCGGCGCTGGCGCGGGGGGCACGAAGGCCGAGGCAGCCGGGAAGCAGGAGCTGCCGGGTGGGCGGCAGCGGAGGCGGGGCCTCTGGGCGTCCCAGGGGTGGGCGACCAGGGCGGCCAGAGAAGACCTGCTGAGGTATTAGGCCGCGCTGGCCGTTAGCTCTGAAACGGGCCGGAAGAGGAAAACCGTTACTCCAGCGTCGCGGGGGCAGGGGGAGGAGGGGGCTCTGAGCGGGCCGCGTGTCATCGACGTGTTCCGGGTTCCATCGGAGCCTGGGTGGGGCAGGGAGAGTCTGCCCTGAGCGCCTGACATCTAATGAGTTTTCAGTTTTTCGATAATATTTCTGTTTCGCTAGAACTTTATCTGTCCTCTAATTGTCTCTGTCTATAGAAAACGTTTAATATTTTATAAATCCATTTTCTTCCCTTAAAATCGTGAGAATGTGAATTTCGATTTTTGACAAACTTCCCTCCCGTTTCCTGTATCGTGTCTGGGTTTCCCACACACTTCGCCCCCGAAATCGTTCTGGATTGTTTTTTCATTATTATTAATCTTTTCTTTTCTTTTCTTTCTTTTCTCTTTTTTCTTTTTTTTTCTTTTTCCATCGTCACCTTAGATTTTACTTTCCCCATATATCGGGCAAAACTTTGTTCATTTATATTTGTGGATAAAGGACTCGCTCGATCAGCCTAGGTAATTAGTACGATCTGACCTAGAGCTGTGACGTCGCTTTCACTAGTAGGCATCTGCTTAAAGCGGGAGGGCAGAAAGTGTCCGTTATTTAGGGGCATTCTCCTTTGGGGGTACGCGGCATGGAGCCTACAGGTAAGACAGGGACGCTTCCTGTCGCCAAAATAAATATGATATTTCTGACATTGGGAGACTAGTGTTTTTCCCTTCTACGTAGATGTGTCCTATTGCTTCCCTTCTGTGCAGGTCTGCAGTCGTCTTAAAGTCATCCGCTGTCTTTGGGGTGTACTTTGGGGAGATTAAAGGGGTCAAATGCCACAAGCGCTTAGGGGTGGGGGAGGGTCAGAGCAGGGTAGGGTAAAACAGATCTGCTGTTCACAGAGTAGCTCTTTAATCTCACAGTCGAGCAAGGACCCTCCACAGTGTCGCAATTTTCATTTACTCTGTTCTTAGAGTTTCTCTGAACGTGATCAGGTTTTCCATGGCAGATGTTTCAAATTCTCTGAATTAACCAGTTTGCTAGCCTCCTCTTTTCCTACCTTTCAACAACTCCTCTCCATTTCCGGTCTCGCGATGGCACTCTTTCGTGTGTGCGCGCGCATGCACAGATAGTTTTTGTGTTCGGTTTACCAACATGATTCAATTGTTTTTTTTAAAATAAAAATGAAAACGCCCACTTTCTGAATAGGCAATACATTTACACAGTTCGAAATCCACGGTGGTCTCCGCCGTCAACCATTGGATATTGTTTCTTATAACCAGGAGGAGAAACAGGATGAAAAAGAGGAAATCATATGTTAAGAAAAAAGCTAGAGTCAGAATGAAGAAACTTTAGAGACATATTCTTTAGTTGCACGTTTTTTTCCTAGTGCACATAGAGCATTTACCAAGATAGACCATATTCTAGGCCACAACACAAGGTTCCGTAAATAGTAGTACATTATTCATACCATGAAAGGTACGTTCTCCGATGACAGTGAAATTGGATGAGAAATCATTAACATAAAGATATCGGTAGAAACACCCAAATATTTGGAAGCTAATGATACATTTTCAAACAACGGAAGGCTCGAAGAAGATATCAAAGGGAAAGTAGAAAGTATTTAGAATTGAATGAAAGCGAAAACACAGCTTAACATTTGTGAGTTGTAAAGTAGTACTTGCGTGTTGATTCATAACATTAAATTCCTGTATGAGAACAGAAGAAATGTCTCGCATCCATTATCTAAGCTTTTACCTCTTAAAAGTAGAAAAAGAAGACTAAAATACACCCAATTCAAGCAGAAGGAAGGAAATTATAAAGATATGAGCAGAAAACAGTGAAATAGAAAGCAAAGAAAACAATAGATTAAGTCAATGACATCAAAGTAGGTACTTTGAGAAAATCAAACAAACAAAAAGGTAAATCTTTAGGTAGGCCAATCACTGTGGGTGTGGGGGGGGAGGCGGGGTGTGGGGCGGGTGGTGAGGAGGGAGAGAGAGAGAGAAGACACAATTACCAGTTTCAGGAATGAGAGAGAAAACATCACTACGGATCCCACATTCAAAGGATGATAAGGGAATATAACTGTGATATGGGCTTATAAAGAAATATCCATTTTAGTTTTCATGCCCAGCTCCCGGCCAGAGGTCCTAAAACCCTTGTGATGTTCTAAGTGATAAGAGTAACAGAAGCATGTTTGGTTGTAATACTTGGTTTTTGTCCCCAGTTCCTGAAAGCTCTGGAGCGGTAAAGGTGAAAGGAGCATCTTTTGTTATTTGTAACAAACTCCTTTCAGCCACCCCTGAGTGCATGATAATGAGGCGACTTTTGGGAAGCCCCTAAAGATGGAGGGCTGGTTGCCAGGGGAACCAATCATGAGATTAGAGAGTTGGAGCTTTCAGTCCTTCATCCTGACTTTTGGAAGGGAGGGGAGCTGGAGGCTGAGTTAATCACAGATGGCCAGTGATTTTATTAATCACGCCGATTGTAATGTGGCCTCCATTAAAACCCTAATCAAAAGGGTTCAGAAAGCTTCTGGGTTGGTGAACATGGGGAGGTGCTGGGAGGGTGGATGCAACCAGGGAGGGCATGGATCCTCAATGCCCCTTGTCCCTAGACCTTGCCCTGAGCAACTCTTCCATGCGGCTGATCCTGAGTTGTATCCTGTTACAATAAACTAGTAAACTAGTAAGTAAACTGTTTTCCTGAGTTCTGTGAGCCTTTCTAGAAATTTATCATACCTGAGGAGGTTAGAGGAACTTCCAGTCTATAGCCTCTCGGTCAGAAGATAGACAGGTGAGAACCTAGACCTGCAATCGGTGCCTGAATTGGGGGGTCGGGGGCAACTGTATGGGACTGAGTCCTTCACCTGTGGGATCTGTGCAAAGTCTAGGCAGGTGGTGCCGTAGCTGAAGTTTCGGACTCCCCGTTGGTATCTAGAAAGATGGAGAATCAGTCGGTGTGAGCAGAAAAAAAAATACACATTTGTTGTCAGAAGTGTTTTCTTCGGTGATAAACAACTGTATGCCAATAAACGCAACAACATAGGTGAAGTTAAACTGCGGGTTAAGCTAACATATGAACTTAGATAACAAAAAAATTCTAACTAAAAGTGGTACTAAAAGAAATCGACATTGCTAAGTTGCGTACACACAGGTACCAAGAAGAAAAATATACCGTGAATGGCCCTGTATCTATCGCGTACCCTGCATTTTTACTTACTCGCCCCACAAAGAAACCTCCGGGCCCACATGGCTTTACCGAGGAACTCTGCTAAACATTTAAGCAATAAATAAGCAAAGTATACAAACTCTTTTAGAAAACTGAAGAGGAAGGAATATTTCCCAGCATATCCTATGAGGTCAGCATTACTCTCATACCAAAACCGGGCAAAACGTACAAGACAACTGCAAACCGGTATTCTTCATAAACATAGGTACAGGTAATCTTAACAATGTTTTAGGAAATTGAGTCCAATAATGTACGCGAGAATAATATAGTATGATGAAGTGGGGTTCATCCCAGGAAAGCAAGGCTGGTTCAACATTCGAAAGTCAGTCAGCGTAATTCATCATATTAACGGGCTAAAGAAAAACGTAATGTAAGCATCTCGATACATTCATAAAAAAAAAAATAGACAAATTCAATTACCCATGCCTGGTTTTTAAAAACATCTTAGCAAACTAAGAATAGGAGAGAACATTCCCAACCTCATATAGGGCTTCTGTTGAAAACCTACACCCAGCATCATGCTTACTTGTAGAAGGTTGAATGATTTCCACCCTGTGATCAGCAACAAGGCAAGGATATCCACTCTTGCCACTCCTAATCAACATTGAACTGGAGGTCTTAGTGTGTGAAATTAGGCAAGACAAAGGAATAAGAGGCACGCAGATTGGAAATGAAGAAATAAAACGGTCTCTAGTGCAGGCAACATCATTGTCTACATAGAAAATCTTGAAGTGTGTATAAGGAAGCTGCCGGAAAAAACAAATGAGTTTAATAAGATCTTAGTATATAAAGCCTACACACACACGCACACACACACACACACACACACATCTATATATATTATATATATACATATATATATATATATATATATATTTAAACCCCTCTTATTTCTGTATATTAGCAATATCTAAGTGAAAAAGGAAAATACATAGCATTTAGAAGGGCACCCAGAAAAGCCCACATGAAATACTTAGCTGTAAATCTTATGAAGTGTGTGAAGTTACGTACATTGAAAAGTACAAAGTACTGATGAAAAACACTAAAGACCACCTCAACCAAAGGAGAGGTGTACTGTGTTCATGGATTAGAGTGCTCAACATTGTTATGTCAATTTCCACCCAAACTGATCCACATCTTCCGCACAATTCCAATGAAAATCCTAGCAGGACATTTTGTAGAAACAGGTAAGCTGACTATTAAATTAATGTGGAGTGGCGATAAAAGTAGAACTGCTAAAACAAATTTTGAAAAGAACAAAGTTGGTAGACTCACGCGGTCTGCTTTCAAGCCTTATTATACAACTACCATAATCAGACCAGCGTGGTACCGACAAAAATGTATATAGAGGTGAATGGAACAGGCATGAACCCACATCCGAACGGTCAATTAATTTCTGACAAAGGTGAAAAGGCGATTCAGTAAAGAAAGACATTCTTTTCAGCAAATGGTGTTGAACCAAGTCGACATCCCTATGCAAAATATAAACAAGCCAAATTCATCTCATCCAACACATAAAAATTAACTCGGGGTGGGCCATGCACCTAAATGTAAAACATGAAACCGTAAAACTTCTTGAGAAAGCGTAGGAGGCAATCTCTGAGATCTTGGGTGAGACAAATATGTATTAGACACTGCGCCAAAGCATGACCCATAAAAGAAGAAAATGATAAATTGGACTTCCTCAAAATTAAGAACTTATGATCTCAGAAAGGCACCATTAAGAGAATGAAAGGACGATGCACGGACCAGGAGAAAATATGTGTAAATCACATCTCTGATAAGGAACTTTTATCCAGAATATGTAAAGAATTCTCGATAATAAGGAAAAAAAAATGGGGGAAAACACGGGAGTGCAAGACGTGAACGCACATTTCGCAAAATATATGGACGACAACTAAGCGTATGGAACGATGCTCAGAATCGTTAGTCACTAGAGAATTTCAAACCAAACCGCAATGAGATATCACTACACAATTATTAGCATGTCTAAACTTGAAACACTTAAAATAAGGATGCAGAACACCTGGAACTTCCGTATGTTGCTGGCGAGATTTAAAAACTGGGACAGCCACATTGGAATATGGTTTGGCAGTTTCTTATACAGTTCAACATACATTTACCATAGTACTCGTCGATCCTAGTCCCAGGTATTTATTTAACTGAAACGAAAACCTACATGCACACCAAAACCTCTATGTGGGTGTTTACGCCTGCTTTTTTGTAATTGCCACAGCCTGTATAAAGCAAATATCCTTCAACTGATGAATAGGATAAACCAACCATGTTATATCCATATAATGGAATTCCACTCCACAATCAAAAGGAATGAATTACTAACCCATGCAACGGCATAGATGAATCGCTACCGGATTAGGTCAAGTGAAAGAAGGCAGACTCAAAAGGATACACGCTGTGCGTTTTCATGTATACGACATTCTGGAAAAGGCAAAAGTATAGACACAGAAAGCAGATAAGTTTTCCGGATGTGGGAGGAGAGATTCACTGTCCGGGCACACAAGATGGGGGGCTTCTGGGAGTGACGGATCTGTTCTATATCTTGATCGTTGTGGTCGTTACACAACTGTGTGCTTTTGTCAAAACTCTCAGAACTGGACATTGAAAAATGTGAATGCCATCGAATGTAAATTTTACCTTGATTGGAAAACCAACTAAATCATAGCGACAAAAGAGAAGAAACTAGGCTTTTAGCCAGGGAAACACATACACACGCGCACACTCACATGTATAACCTAAGAGCACGTAGAGGACATATTCAAATAAGTATACCTTCATGTACGATAATATGAATGGCATCCATAGACGCCCTAGGAAGACATTAAACCCATGATAAACATTTGTAATGAAAATCGTGCCTGTGCTGAAAACTTTCGGTAGTCTGGGTTAATTGTTCCTCATTTTCTAGATAAAAGTGTCATGTGATACAGACCGAAAAGCGCCTAACATATTCCATCCACATCGAAATATGGATAAAGAATACTTTCACGGTGGACTTGTACCTTTTAAAATAATGTTGACCGCTTGAAATTTAGTGACATATAAAAAGCATTAATTTCGGTTTTAGACAAATGAAACAGTGACTGATGCACGTTTTGCAGTTTGATGACTTTTGTGTAGTCTTTTTGGCCTCATCTTCATCGTAAGTGGGGATTAATAGGCGGATTTGACGATCGTGTTTTGTTTTGATTTTGTTTGTTTGTTTTTTCTTTTCTGTTTATGTTTTGCCCTGCTTTTGTAGAGAAAATTAATCAATATTTCTTCTGGATAGGGGAAAAATCTGGAGCAGAAACTCAAACCTGCAGATAATTAAATCAGTGGCGCCTGTAGCATTTTGTAAAATTCGGGGTTAGCATATGGGCTAAACACGAATTAACTTAAAGGAAATCCTCGATCGTGCAAATTATTTTCATTTGCATGTGACTCCCGAATATAGAGTACTCTTCATAGAAGATCGTTTTCATGGGGGAACTGCAGAGCATTTTAGACAATAGCCTTGTGCAAAGAACACCAGATCGGAGACAAGGAGCTACACAAGATTAATAGAGAAATCAAGCCCCAAGGAGACATAAGATTTGAAAAGTCCATTTGATAACTCTATACAGACTAAGGATGAGAAGAGCTAATGAGGACCTATCTACCGTTTGGCAGGCACTGAGCTGTGAACAAACTCTGTCTCTCTTGAACTTCAGAATAGCAAATCTATAAAAGGGGACCGTTTATATAAGTAAAATTGACAAGCATTATTGGTCCCATTTTACACATTGGGAAACCAAGATCCAACGGGGTAACTAAATCGCCTAAAGCCGTATAGCTAGTGGCAGAGCTAGAAGTAACTTCCAGTCTCCCTAATGCAAAATGACATTGGCCCTTAAAGATACAATTTTTTTTTTAAATCTCCATGACTATTTTATAACTACCAATGTGTACTTCTTAATCCCGCCCCCTTTTGGCCCGAGCCCCCAAACCCTCTCCCATCTGGTAACTCTCAAAATGTTCTCTGTATCTATGAGTTTGTTTCTGTTTTCTTTATTTTGTTTTTTAGATTCCAGACGTAAGTGAAGTCACGTGGCATTTGTCTTTGTCTGACTGACTCCACTCAGCACGATACCCTCCGTGTCTACGCATGTTGTCGCGGATGTAACGATTTCATTCTTTTCTTTATTATTTATTTATTTTAGATGGCTGAACAATATTCCATTGTGTATATGTAGCACCTCTTCTTTATCCATGCGCCTACTGATGGACACCCAGGTCGCCTCCATATATTGGCTATTGTAAATATTTACATGTGTTGTAAACAATGCTGCAATAAACGTATGGATTCACATGTCCCTTCAGAGTAGTTTTCTGGGTTTCCTTGGATAAATAACCGGAAGTGGGATGACTGGGTCCTTCTTTGTCTAGCGTCATAGCTTTTGTTTTAAAGTCTATTTGGTCTGGTATAAGTATTGCTACCCCGGCTTTCTTGTTGTCGTTGTCTCCATTTTCACGAGATATCTTTTTCCATCCCTTTACTTGACAGCCTGGGCGTGTCTTTCGATACGAAGCGAAAGAAAAAGAAAGAACAACCTAGAGAAGCAGGTCTATCATTTCCTTGGGAAATCTTTTTACTGAGAAATAATTTCTTTCTACCCATAGCCACGAAGACAAGGTAATGAGCTACCTCTTCTCCACATCGTGCAAGGAGAAACCGGAGGGCACGCTGAGGTTAGGGACAGGCTGGTCTTGAGGTAAACTCTGAGCAGACACAGGTGGTCACATTGTGGAATGAGGCCACGGCCCAGGTGGGGCCAGCAGCTCCCTGCTGTTCCAACACCTCGACCCATCCTCTAACATTAGCTGCCCTGGGCTCGGGGCTGGCTGGGCCATGCTCTCTCTACGCTCTCATTCTGGTGAGCTCATCCGGTCCCATGACCTCAACGCCCTCTATAGTTGATGTCTCCCCTACGAGTATGGATTTCCAGACCCGAGATCCCACCTGAGCGCCAGATTCATTCTTCTGGCTACCTGCATGACGTTTGCACTTGGACGTCTAACGGGCATCTCAGATTTTACAGGACGTGCCTTACCCACCCATCTACCCAGCCGTACCCTCTGCAAACATCCCCAGATTGATAAATAGCACTACCACCAACCCGGTGTTGGAGACCGAACACTAGATCCTAGATCGATTTCCCCGTTTCCCAATCCTCACCTCTGGTCCATAAGGAAATCTTGTCAACTCGTCCAATCCATCTGGAATTGGTCTACAGCTCTCGATTTCCTCAGTCCGGCCACCATCGCCTCTCACCTGGACCAGCTATACTATCTCCTAACTGGTTTCCCACCTTCAACTCTCCCCCACCCTCTACATTGTGCAAAGCCGTGAGTCACTGTCTTAACGCTGGGCTTGGTGGTGGTGGTGGTGGAGGAGTTATTCTACTTAATATTCAATATCAGAAATTTGAACTTCAGACTTGACCTTATCTTTTTTCAACCCTTCTAATGAGGTATTTTGTGTGCTTGTGCTACCGTGTTACCATGGTGGGAAAGAAAAAAACAGAGAGAGAGAGAGAGTACAATTGAAGGGAAAACAAAAAGAAAAACAAAAACAAAAACCCGTATTTGGATGTTTTGTCAGGGCGATGAGCATGTCCGGCATGGCGTCCTAGGAAGTCACTCCCATGTCTACGGGAAAGTCCACCTGACGCTCATTGCCCATTATTGCTGTTGCCCAGGACGGGCTTATCAAAGAGGCCCTCTACTATTCAGACTTCCAAAGCCTTCATGTCGCTACCCAGCAGCGACAAACTAACATTTGCATCATTACGTGAGCTAAAATATTTCAGGCAAAGTCGGAAGACACCTTTTATTTTAATCCTGTCCAATCCCATTCTTCACTTCTTCCTTAGGGGCAACCGGTATCATGAATTCGATACCGCGTTCTTACACTTTAACTATGCACGAGCGCCCACATTCCCCAGGGCCTCAGACCACCTACCTCACCGCACCCCGATCTACCACATTGTTTGTAGGGGGACGATTGATTTTGTGTTTTCCAGGGTCCCACGGAATACCTTCTCCCTCCGTCCATGGAGATCCCGAGTCGGAGCAGAGACTCCTGGATACCAGCTTAAACCTTCGAAGGTGAGGGTTCCGCACACACCAATCAAGCAGAGACCTTTATTTATTTAGGAAGCAGTAACTTTATTGGAAGAAAACAACTTGTGAACATTTCGCAAGGGCAATACCGCAAGATGAATGCTCGGCTTGGTCACCACCGGAAGTCGTGGCTGTGGGAAAGGCAGTCCAGGCTCAGTTCTTCTTGCCGCTGTCGCCCAGGGTGAGCTTGTCAAAGAGGTAGTCCGCCAGGCCAGCTTCCGGGGACCCCATCTTGCGCAGGTTGGTGATATGGTCCCCCAACTCTTTGATGAACTTCACCTTCTCGTGCAGGTAGTGACGCGTCAGGAAGTCGCACAGGTGGGCGTCGTTCTTGTCGGTGGCCAGCCGGTGCAGATCAAGCAGGCTCTGGTTCACGCGCTTCTCCAGGCTCAAGGCGCACTCCATGGCCCCCAGGCCGTTCTCCCATTCCTGTGGCTCAGGTTTCCTGATGTTGCGCAGGCGGATGCGGCCTCCACGCTGGTTCTGCAGCCACAGCAGCTTCTCCGCGGACTCCCTCTCCTTGCTCGACTGCTGCAGGAAGAACTGGCCGAAGTGCTTCAGGGCCACGTCCTCGCGGTCGAAGTGGAAGGCCATGGACTCGTACACGTAGGAGGCGTAGAGCTCCAGGTTGACCTGGTTGTTGATGGCGGCCTCACAGTCGGGGTGGTAGTTCTGGCGCACACACGGCGACGGCGATGGCGACGGCGGTGGCGGCGGCGGCGGCGGGGTCGTCATGGTTGGCGGCGCTGGCGCGGGGGGCACGAAGGCCGAGGCAGCCGGGAAGCAGGAGCTGCCGGGTGGGCGGCAGCGGAGGCGGGGCCTCTGGGCGTCCCAGGGGTGGGCGACCAGGGCGGCCAGAGAAGACCTGCTGAGGTATTAGGCCGCGCTGGCCGTTAGCTCTGAAACGGGCCGGAAGAGGAAAACCGTTACTCCAGCGTCGCGGGGGCAGGGGGAGGAGGGGGCTCTGAGCGGGCCGCGTGTCATCGACGTGTTCCGGGTTCCATGGGAGCCTGGGTGGGGCAGGGAGAGTCTGCCCTGAGCGCCTGACATCTAATGAGTTTTCAGTTTTTCGATAATATTTCTGTTTCGCTAGAACTTTATCTGTCCTCTAATTGTCTCTGTCTATAGAAAACGTTTAATATTTTATAAATCCATTTTCTTCCCTTAAAATCGTGAGAATGTGAATTTCGATTTTTGACAAACTTCCCTCCCGTTTCCTGTATCGTGTCTGGGTTTCCCACACACTTCGCCCCCGAAATCGTTCTGGATTGTTTTTTCATTATTATTAATCTTTTCTTTTCTTTTCTTTCTTTTCTCTTTTTTCTTTTTTTTTCTTTTTCCATCGTCACCTTAGATTTTACTTTCCCCATATATCGGGCAAAACTTTGTTCATTTATATTTGTGGATAAAGGACTCGCTCGATCAGCCTAGGTAATTAGTACGGTCTGACCTAGAGCTGTGACGTCGCTTTCACTAGTAGGCATCTGCTTAAAGCGGGAGGGCAGAAAGTGTCCGTTATTTAGGGGCATTCTCCTTTGGGGGTACGCGGCATGGAGCCTACAGGTAAGACAGGGACGCTTCCTGTCGCCAAAATAAATATGATATTTCTGACATTGGGAGACTAGTGTTTTTCCCTTCTACGTAGATGTGTCCTATTGCTTCCCTTCTGTGCAGGTCTGCAGTCGTCTTAAAGTCATCCGCTGTCTTTGGGGTGTACTTTGGGGAGATTAAAGGGGTCAAATGCCACAAGCGCTTAGGGGTGGGGGAGGGTCAGAGCAGGGTAGGGTAAAACAGATCTGCTGTTCACAGAGTAGCTCTTTAATCTCACAGTCGAGCAAGGACCCTCCACAGTGTCGCAATTTTCATTTACTCTGTTCTTAGAGTTTCTCTGAACGTGATCAGGTTTTCCATGGCAGATGTTTCAAATTCTCTGAATTAACCAGTTTGCTAGCCTCCTCTTTTCCTACCTTTCAACAACTCCTCTCCATTTCCGGTCTCGCGATGGCACTCTTTCGTGTGTGCGCGCGCATGCACAGATAGTTTTTGTGTTCGGTTTACCAACATGATTCAATTGTTTTTTTTAAAATAAAAATGAAAACGCCCACTTTCTGAATAGGCAATACATTTACACAGTTCGAAATCCACGGTGGTCTCCGCCGTCAACCATTGGATATTGTTTCTTATAACCAGGAGGAGAAACAGGATGAAAAAGAGGAAATCATGCTCATGTTAAGAAAAAAGCATAGAGTCAGAATGAAGAAACTTTAGAGACATATTCTTTAGTTGCACGTTCTTTTTCCTAGTGCACATAGAGCATTTACCAAGATAGACCATATTCTAGGCCACAACACAAGGTTCCGTAAATAGTAGTACATTATTCATACCATGAAAGGTACGTTCTCCGATGACAGTGAAATTGGATGAGAAATCATTAACATAAAGATATCGGTAGAAACACCCAAATATTTGGAAGCTAATGATACATTTTCAAACAACGGAAGGCTCGAAGAAGATATCAAAGGGAAAGTAGAAATTATTTAGAATTGAATGAAAGCGAAAACACAGCTTAACATTTGTGAGTTGTAAAGTAGTACTTGCGTGTTGATTCATAACATTAAATTCCTGTATGAGAACAGAAGAAATGTCTCGCATCCATTATCTAAGCTTTTACCTCTTAAAAGTAGAAAAAGAAGACTAAAATACACCCAATTCAAGCAGAAGGAAGGAAATTATAAAGATATGAGCAGAAAACAGTGAAATAGAAAGCAAAGAAAACAATAGATTAAGTCAATGACATCAAAGTAGGTACTTTGAGAAAATCAAACAAACAAAAAGGTAAATCTTTAGGTAGGCCAATCACTGTGGGTGTGGGGGGGGAGGCGGGGTGTGGGGCGGGTGGTGAGGAGGGAGAGAGAGAGAGAAGACACAATTACCAGTTTCAGGAATGAGAGAGAAAACATCACTACGGATCCCACATTCAAAGGATGATAAGGGAATATAACTGTGATATGGGCTTATAAAGAAATATCCATTTTAGTTTTCATGCCCAGCTCCCGGCCAGAGGTCCTAAAACCCTTGTGATGTTCTAAGTGATAAGAGTAACAGAAGCATGTTTGGTTGTAATACTTGGTTTTTGTCCCCAGTTCCTGAAAGCTCTGGAGCGGTAAAGGTGAAAGGAGCATCTTTTGTTATTTGTAACAAACTCCTTTCAGCCACCCCTGAGTGTATGATAATGATCCGACATTTGGGAAGCCCCTAAAGATGGAGGGCTGGTTGCCAGGGGAACCAATCATGAGATTAGAGAGTTGGAGCTTTCAGTCCTTCATCCTGACTTTTGGAAGGGAGGGGAGCTGGAGGCTGAGTTAATCACAGATGGCCAGTGATTTTATTAATCACGCCGATTGTAATGTGGCCTCCATTAAAACCCTAATCAAAAGGGTTCAGAAAGCTTCTGGGTTGGTGAACATGGGGAGGTGCTGGGAGGGTGGATGCAACCAGGGAGGGCATGGATCCTCAATGCCCCTTGTCCCTAGACCTTGCCCTGAGCAACTCTTCCATGCGGCTGATCCTGAGTTGTATCCTGTTACAATAAACTAGTAAACTAGTAAGTAAACTGTTTTCCTGAGTTCTGTGAGCCTTTCTAGAAATTTATCATACCTGAGGAGGTTAGAGGAACTTCCAGTCTATAGCCTCTCGGTCAGAAGATAGACAGGTGAGAACCTAGACCTGCAATCGGTGCCTGAATTGGGGGGTCGGGGGCAACTGTATGGGACTGAGTCCTTCACCTGTGGGATCTGTGCAAAGTCTAGGTAGGTGGTGCCGTAGCTGAAGTTTCGGACTCCCCGTTGGTATCTAGAAAGATGGGGAATCAGTCGGTGTGAGGAGAAAAAAAAATACACATTTGTTGTCAGATGTGTTTTCTTCGGTGATAAACAACTGTATGCCAATAAACGCAACAACATAGGTGAAGTTAAACTGCGGGTTAAGCTAACATATGAACTTAGATAACAAAAAAATTCTAACTAAAAGTGGTACTAAAAGAAATCGACATTGCTAAGTTGCGTACACACAGGTACCAAGAAGAAAAATATACCGTGAATGGCCCTGTATCTATCGCGTACCCTGCATTTTTACTTACTCGCCCCACAAAGAAAACTCCGGGCCCACATGGCTTTACCGAGGAACTCTGCTAAACATTTAAGCAATAAATAAGCAAAGTATACAAACTCTTTTAGAAAACTGAAGAGGAAGGAATATTTCCCAGCATATCCTATGAGGTCAGCATTACTCTCATACCAAAACCGGGCAAAACGTACAAGAAAACTGCAAACCGGTATTCTTCATAAACATAGGTACAGGTAATCTTAACAATGTTTTAGGAAATTGAGTCCAATAATGTACGCGAGAATAATATAGTATGATGAAGTGGGGTTCATCCCAGGAAAGCAAGGCTGGTTCAACATTCGAAAGTCAGTGAGCGTAATTCATCATATTAACGGGCTAAAGAAAAACGTAATGTAAGCATCTCTATACATTCATAAAAAAAAAAATAGACAAATTCAATTACCCATGCCTGGTTTTTAAAAACATCTTAGCAAACTAAGAATAGGAGAGAACATTCCCAACCTCATATAGGGCTTCTGTTGAAAACCTACACCCAGCATCATGCTTACTTGTAGAAGGTTGAATGATTTCCACCCTGTGATCAGCAACAAGGCAAGGATATCCACTCTTGCCACTCCTAATCAACATTGAACTGGAGGTCTTAGTGTGTGAAATTAGGCAAGACAAAGGAATAAGAGGCACGCAGATTGGAAATGAAGAAATAAAATGGTCTCTAGTGCAGGCAACATCATTGTCTACATAGAAAATCTTGAAGTGTGTATAAGGAAGCTGCCGGAAAAAACAAATGAGTTTAATAAGATCTTAGTATATAAAGCCTACACACACACGCACACACACACACACACACACACACACACACACACACACACACATCTATATTATATATATATATATATATATATATATATATATATTTAAACCCCTCTTATTTCTGTATATTAGCAATATCTAAGTGAAAAAGGAAAATACATAGCATTTAGAAGGGCACCCAGAAAAGCCCACATGAAATACTTAGCTGTAAATCTTATGAAGTGTGTGAAGTTACGTACATTGAAAAGTACAAAGTACTGATGAAAAACACTAAAGACCACCTCAACCAAAGGAGAGGTGTACTGTGTTCATGGATTAGAGTGCTCAACATTGTTATGTCAATTTCCACCCAAACTGATCCACATCTTCCGCACAATTCCAATGAAAATCCTAGCAGGACATTTTGTAGAAACAGGTAAGCTGACTATTAAATTAATGTGGAGTGGCGATAAAAGTAGAACTGCTAAAACAAATTTTGAAAAGAACAAAGTTGGTAGACTCACGCGGTCTGCTTTCAAGCCTTATTATACAACTACCATAATCAGACCAGCGTGGTACCGACAAAAATGTATATAGAGGTGAATGGAACAGGCATGAACCCACATCCGAACGGTCAATTAATTTCTGACAAAGGTGAAAAGGCGATTCAGTAAAGAAAGACATTCTTTTCAGCAAATGGTGTTGAACCAAGTCGACATCCCTATGCAAAATATAAACAAGCCAAATTCATCTCATCCAACACATAAAAATTAACTCGGGGTGGGCCATGCACCTAAATGTAAAACATGAAACCGTAAAACTTCTTGAGAAAGCGTAGGAGGCAATCTCTGAGATCTTGGGTGAGACAAATATGTATTAGACACTGCGCCAAAGCATGACCCATAAAAGAAGAAAATGATAAATTGGACTTCCTCAAAATTAAGAACTTATGATCTCAGAAAGGCACCATTAAGAGAATGAAAGGACGATGCACGGACCAGGAGAAAATATGTGTAAATCACATCTCTGATAAGGAACTTTTATCCAGAATATGTAAAGAATTCTCGATAATAAGGAAAAAAAAAATGGGGGAAAACACGGGAGTGCAAGACGTGAACGCACATTTCGCAAAATATATGGACGACAACTAAGCGTATGGAACGATGCTCAGAATCGTTAGTCACTAGAGAATTTCAAACCAAACCGCAATGAGATATCACTACACAATTATTAGCATGTCTAAACTTGAAACACTTAAAATAAGGATGCAGAACACCTGGAACTTCCGTATGTTGCTGGCGAGATTTAAAAACTGGGACAGCCACATTGGAATATGGTTTGGCAGTTTCTTATACAGTTCAACATACATTTACCATAGTACTCGTCGCTCCTAGTCCCAGGTATTTATTTAACTGAAACGAAAACCTACATGCACACCAAAACCTCTATGTGGGTGTTTACGCCTGCTTTTTTGTAATTGCCACAGCCTGTATAAAGCAAATATCCTTCAACTGATGAATAGGATAAACCAACCATGTTATATCCATATAATGGAATTCCACTCCACAATCAAAAGGAATGAATTACTAACCCATGCAACGGCATAGATGAATCGCTACCGGATTAGGTCAAGTGAAAGAAGGCAGACTCAAAAGGATACACGCTGTGCGTTTTCATGTATACGACATTCTGGAAAAGGCAAAAGTATAGACACAGAAAGCAGATAAGTTTTCCGGATGTGGGAGGAGAGATTCACTGTCCGGGCACACAAGATGGGGGGCTTCTGGGAGTGACGGATCTGTTCTATATCTTGATCGTTGTGGTCGTTACACAACTGTGTGCTTTTGTCAAAACTCTCAGAACTGGACATTGAAAAATGTGAATGCCATCGAATGTAAATTTTACCTTGATTGGAAAACCAACTAAATCATAGCGACAAAAGAGAAGAAACTAGGCTTTTAGCCAGGGAAACACATACACACGCGCACACTCACATGTATAACCTAAGAGCACGTAGAGGACATATTCAAATAAGTATACCTTCATGTACGATAATATGAATGGCATCCATAGACGCCCTAGGAAGACATTAAACCCATGATAAACATTTGTAATGAAAATCGTACCTGTGCTGAAAACTTTCGGTAGTCTGGGTTAATTGTTCCTCATTTTCTAGATAAAAGTGTCATGTGATACAGACCGAAAAGCGCCTAACATATTCCATCCACATCGAAATATGGATAAAGAATACTTTCACGGTGGACTTGTACCTTTTAAAATAATGTTGACCGCTTGAAATTTAGTGACATATAAAAAGCATTAATTTCGGTTTTAGACAAATGAAACAGTGACTGATGCACGTTTTGCAGTTTGATGACTTTTGTGTAGTCTTTTTGGCCTCATCTTCATCGTAAGTGGGGATTAATAGGCGGATTTGACGATCGTGTTTTGTTTTGATTTTGTTTGTTTGTTTTTTCTTTTCTGTTTATGTTTTGCCCTGCTTTTCTAGAGAAAATTAATCAATATTTCTTCTGGATAGGGGAAAAATCTGGAGCAGAAACTCAAACCTGCAGATAATTAAATCAGTGGCGCCTGTAGCATTTTGTAAAATTCGGGGTTAGCATATGGGCTAAACACGAATTAACTTAAAGGAAATCCTCGATCGTGCAAATTATTTTCATTTGCATGTGACTCCCGAATATAGAGTACTCTTCATAGAAGATCGTTTTCATGGGGGAACTGCAGAGCATTTTAGACAATAGCCTTGTGCAAAGAACACCAGATCGGAGACAAGGAGCTACACAAGATTAATAGAGAAATCAAGCCCCAAGGAGACATAAGATTTGAAAAGTCCATTTGATAACTCTATACAGACTAAGGATGAGAAGAGCTAATGAGGACCTATCTACCGTTTGGCAGGCACTGAGCTGTGAACAAACTCTGTCTCTCTTGAACTTCAGAATAGCAAATCTATAAAAGGGGACCGTTTATATAAGTAAAATTGACAAGCATTATTGGTCCCATTTTACACATTGGGAAACCAAGATCCAACGGGGTAACTAAATCGCCTAAAGCCGTATAGCTAGTGGCAGAGCTAGAAGTAACTTCCAGTCTCCCTAATGCAAAATGACATTGGCCCTTAAAGATACAATTTTTTTTTTAAATCTCCATGACTATTTTATAACTACCAATGTGTACTTCTTAATCCCGCCCCCTTTTGGCCCGAGCCCCCAAACCCTCTCCCATCTGGTAACTCTCAAAATGTTCTCTGTATCTATGAGTTTGTTTCTGTTTTCTTTATTTTGTTTTTTAGATTCCAGACGTAAGTGAAGTCACGTGGCATTTGTCTTTGTCTGACTGACTCCACTCAGCACGATACCCTCCGTGTCTACGCATGTTGTCGCGGATGTAACGATTGCATTCTTTTCTTTATTATTTATTTATTTTAGATGGCTGAACAATATTCCATTGTGTATATGTAGCACCTCTTCTTTATCCATGCGCCTACTGATGGACACCCAGGTCGCCTCCATATATTGGCTATTGTAAATATTTACATGTGTTGTAAACAATGCTGCAATAAACGTATGGATTCACATGTCCCTTCAGAGTAGTTTTCTGGGTTTCCTTGGATAAATAACCGGAAGTGGGATGACTGGGTCCTTCTTTGTCTAGCGTCATAGCTTTTGTTTTAAAGTCTATTTGGTCTGGTATAAGTATTGCTACCCCGGCTTTCTTGTTGTCGTTGTCTCCATTTTCACGAGATATCTTTTTCCATCCCTTTACTTGACAGCCTGGGCGTGTCTTTCGATACGAAGCGAAAGAAAAAGAAAGAACAACCTAGAGAAGCAGGTCTATCATTTCCTTGGGAAATCTTTTTACTGAGAAATAATTTCTTTCTACCCATAGCCACGAAGACAAGGTAATGAGCTACCTCTTCTCCACATCGTGCAAGGAGAAACCGGAGGGCACGCTGAGGTTAGGGACAGGCTGGTCTTGAGGTAAACTCTGAGCAGACACAGGTGGTCACATTGTGGAATGAGGCCACGGCCCAGGTGGGGCCAGCAGCTCCCTGCTGTTCCAACACCTCGACCCATCCTCTAACATTAGCTGCCCTGGGCTCGGGGCTGGCTGGGCCATGCTCTCTCTACGCTCTCATTCTGGTGAGCTCATCCGGTCCCATGACCTCAACGCCCTCTATAGTTGATGTCTCCCCTACGAGTATGGATTTCCAGACCCGAGATCCCACCTGAGCGCCAGATTCATTCTTCTGGCTACCTGCATGACGTTTGCACTTGGACGTCTAACGGGCATCTCAGATTTTACAGGACGTGCCTTACCCACCCATCTACCCAGCCGTACCCTCTGCAAACATCCCCAGATTGATAAATAGCACTACCACCAACCCGGTGTTGGAGACCGAACACTAGATCCGAGATCGATTTCCCCGTTTCCCAATCCTCACCTCTGGTCCATAAGGAAATCTTGTCAACTCGTCCAATCCATCTGGAATTGGTCTACAGCTCTCGATTTCCTCAGTCCGGCCACCATCGCCTCTCACCTGGACCAGCTATACTATCTCCTAACTGGTTTCCCACCTTCAACTCTCCCCCACCCTCTACATTGTGCAAAGCCGTGAGTCACTGTCTTAACGCTGGGCTTGGTGGTGGTGGTGGTGGAGGAGTTATTCTACTTAATATTCAATATCAGAAATTTGAACTTCAGACTTGACCTTATCTTTTTTCAACCCTTCTAATGAGGTATTTTGTGTGCTTGTGCTACCGTGTTACCATGGTGGGAAAGAAAAAAACAGAGAGAGAGAGAGAGTACAATTGAAGGGAAAACAAAAAGAAAAACAAAAACAAAAACCCGTATTTGGATGTTTTGTCAGGGCGATGAGCATGTCCGGCATGGCGACCTAGGAAGTCACTCCCATGTCTACGGGAAAGTCCACCTGACGCTCATTGCCCATTATTGCTGTTGCCCAGGACGGGCTTATCAAAGAGGCCCTCTACTATTCAGACTTCCAAAGCCTTCATGTCGCTACCCAGCAGCGACAAACTAACATTTGCATCATTACGTGAGCTAAAATATTTCAGGCAAAGTCGGAAGACACCTTTTATTTTAATCCTGTCCAATCCCATTCTTCACTTCTTCCTTAGGGGCAACCGGTATCATGAATTCGATACCGCGTTCTTACACTTTAACTATGCACGAGCGCCCACATTCCCCAGGGCCTCAGACCACCTACCTCACCGCACCCCGATCTACCACATTGTTTGTAGGGGGACGATTGATTTTGTGTTTTCCAGGGTCCCACGGAATACCTTCTCCCTCCGTCCATGGAGATCCCGAGTCGGAGCAGAGACTCCTGGATACCAGCTTAAACCTTCGAAGGTGAGGGTTCCGCACACACCAATCAAGCAGAGACCTTTATTTATTTAGGAAGCAGTAACTTTATTGGAAGAAAACAACTTGTGAACATTTCGCAAGGGCAATACCGCAAGATGAATGCTCGGCTTGGTCACCACCGGAAGTCGTGGCTGTGGGAAAGGCAGTCCAGGCTCAGTTCTTCTTGCCGCTGTCGCCCAGGGTGAGCTTGTCAAAGAGGTAGTCCGCCAGGCCAGCTTCCGGGGACCCCATCTTGCGCAGGTTGGTGATATGGTCCCCCAACTCTTTGATGAACTTCACCTTCTCGTGCAGGTAGTGACGCGTCAGGAAGTCGCACAGGTGGGCGTCGTTCTTGTCGGTGGCCAGCCGGTGCAGATCAAGCAGGCTCTGGTTCACGCGCTTCTCCAGGCTCAAGGCGCACTCCATGGCCCCCAGGCCGTTCTCCCATTCCTGTGGCTCAGGTTTCCTGATGTTGCGCAGGCGGATGCGGCCTCCACGCTGGTTCTGCAGCCACAGCAGCTTCTCCGCGGACTCCCTCTCCTTGCTCGACTGCTGCAGGAAGAACTGGCCGAAGTGCTTCAGGGCCACGTCCTCGCGGTCGAAGTGGAAGGCCATGGACTCGTACACGTAGGAGGCGTAGAGCTCCAGGTTGACCTGGTTGTTGATGGCGGCCTCACAGTCGGGGTGGTAGTTCTGGCGCACACACGGCGACGGCGATGGCGACGGCGGTGGCGGCGGCGGCGGCGGGGTCGTCATGGTTGGCGGCGCTGGCGCGGGGGGCACGAAGGCCGAGGCAGCCGGGAAGCAGGAGCTGCCGGGTGGGCGGCAGCGGAGGCGGGGCCTCTGGGCGTCCCAGGGGTGGGCGACCAGGGCGGCCAGAGAAGACCTGCTGAGGTATTAGGCCGCGCTGGCCGTTAGCTCTGAAACGGGCCGGAAGAGGAAAACCGTTACTCCAGCGTCGCGGGGGCAGGGGGAGGAGGGGGCTCTGAGCGGGCCGCGTGTCATCGACGTGTTCCGGGTTCCATCGGAGCCTGGGTGGGGCAGGGAGAGTCTGCCCTGAGCGCCTGACATCTAATGAGTTTTCAGTTTTTCGATAATATTTCTGTTTCGCTAGAACTTTATCTGTCCTCTAATTGTCTCTGTCTATAGAAAACGTTTAATATTTTATAAATCCATTTTCTTCCCTTAAAATCGTGAGAATGTGAATTTCGATTTTTGACAAACTTCCCTCCCGTTTCCTGTATCGTGTCTGGGTTTCCCACACACTTCGCCCCCGAAATCGTTCTGGATTGTTTTTTTCCCTTTTTTTTCTTTTTTTTTCGATCGTCACCTTAGATTTTACTTTCCCTATTTATCGGGCAAATCTTTGTTCATTTATATTTGTGAATAAAGTACTTGCTTGCTCATCCTAGGTAGTTAGTACGATCTCATCTAGCGGTGTTATATCCATATCAGATTTAGGACGTGCCTTACCCTTCTATCTACCCATTTTTATACTTTTAAACATTCTCAGATTTTCTTGACTATGTTTTTTTCCAGAAGTTTTGTAGCAGTTGGTCTTACATTTAATTTTTTAATGTATTTAGAGTTTATTTTCATATAAGCTATAAGAATTTGGTTTCCTTCGATTTTTTTTTTTTAGCATGGATTTGTTCTGTTAATAACACCATTTATTGAAGCGACTCTCTTTACCCCATTGTATATTCTTTCATCCTTTTTCATCGTTTAAATGACTATAAGAGTGGATTTATCCGGGCTCTGTGTTCTTTTCCATTCATGTACATTTCTGTTTTTATGCCGGTAACATGCTCTTTTGATTGCTATGACATTGTAGTATATTTTGATATCAGATAGCGTTTTGCCTCCAACTTTGTTTTTCTTTTTCATGATTCTCCTGGCTATTCAGGGTCTTTCATGGTTCCATATAAATTTTAGGATTATTTGTTCCAATTCTGTGAAAAATTCCATTTTTATTTTAATAGGGATTACTTTCAATCTATAGATTGCTTCGGGTTTATGGGCATTTTAATTATGTTGATTCTTCCTACCCATTAGTATGGTGTACTTCCTTTTTTTTTTTGTATCTTGTTCGATTTCTTTTTTTCAGTGACTAATAATTTCGAAGTAAGGTCTTTTACTTCCTTGGTTAAGTTTATTCCTAGGTATTTCATTGCGTTTGATGAATTGTAAATGGGTTTGTTTTCTTAATTTCTCTTTCTGATATTTCATCATCGGTGTATAGAAGTATAACCAATTTCTGATATTAATTTTGCATTTGCTACTTTACTGAATTCATTTATCAGTTCTAACAGTTTTTAGGTGGAACAGTTTTTAGGTTCTCTTTATGTAGTATCATGTTATTTGCAAATAATGACAATTTTACTTCCTCCTTTCCAATTTGGATGCCTTTTATTTCTTCTTCATATCTGATTGTGTGGCTAGGACTTCCAGTACTACATTGAATAAAAGTCGTAAAAGTGGACATCCTTTTCTTGTCCTGGTCTTAAGGAAAATGTGGGGAGTCACTTATGGACGTGTGAAATCGTATAACAAGGAACAAGGATATTTGTGCATTTGGCAACAATGTAAGAAGTTGAGATTGTAAAGCGCTGGGAAAAACCGGGAGGTAACTGTTCACATAGCAATCACTGCAAATTCCTTGCTACAGTTTAGCAGAGAGTTCTGAGTTGTGAGAATCTCATTGTTCTACTAGATAAGTAATCTGGCTAACCTTGGTTCTTGACTACTGTCTTTCTTATTGTAATGTTATAAATAGTGTGTTCTAAATAAACTTGGGGACACAGCTTGAATCTGTGCTCCCTCCTGCAATTCTGTCTGTCTTCTTTCTTTTCCTCAGTCCATGCTCCCCCTTTCAGGTACCCTCAATTACTTCGTCTGCTGGCTCCAACAGGAAAACAGTTTAACTTTCCCCACTGAATATGATGTTAGCTGTAGGTTTGTCATATATGGCCTTTATTATGTTAACGTATGTTCCCTTCCTCTATTCCCACTTTGCTGAGAGTTTTAATCATAAATGGATGCTGGATTTTGTTAAATGCTTTTTCTGCATCTTTTGATATGATCATATGATTTTTATCTTTCAATTTGTTAAAGTGCTGTATCACATTAATTTATTTGCAGATATCAAACCAACATTGCATCCAGGAGTAAATCCAGCTTGGTCATGGTATATGATCTTTTAAATATATTGCTGAATTCGGTTCGCTAATATTTTGTTGAGAATGTTTGTATAATTGTTCATCAGGGATATTGGCCTATAATTTTCTTTTATTGTAATGCTTTTGTCTGGTTTTGTAATCAGGGTAATGGAGGCCTCATAAAATGAACTTAGGAGCCTTCTCTCTTGAATTTTTTGGAATAGTTTGAGAAGAATAGATGTTATTATTATTTTTTTTTTTTTTTTTTTTGCTAAATTTTGGTAAAATTCACCTGTGAAGCCATCCAGTCCAGGACTTTTGTTTTTTGGGTTTTTTGATTACTGATTCAATTTTGTTAGTAGTAATCATTCAGTTCAGATTTTCTGTTTTTTCTTGACTCAGTCTTGGAAGATTGTATGTTTTTAGTAATGTATCCATTTCTTCCAGATTGTCTAAATTGTTAGCATATAATTGCTCATATTATTTTCATATATATATATATATATATATACACACACACACACACACACACACATATGTATATATACACACACACATATATATATACACACACATATATATATACACACACACACACACATAAATATATATATATATATACACAAATATATATGTATTTGTATTTCTATGGAGTCAGTTGTCACTTCTCTTTCATTTCTGATTTTGTTTATTTGGGTCCTTTCTCTTTTTATCTTGATGCCTCTGGTTAAAGGTTTATCAATTTTGTTTATCCTTTAGAATAACCAGCTCCTGGTTTCATTGATCTTTTGAATTGTTTTTCTAGACTCGATTTCACTTATTTCTGCTCTGATCTTTTATTAATTCCTTCCTTCTACTCACTTTGGGTTTTGTTTGCTGTTCTTTTTCTAGTTTTTAAAAGTACATCTAGATTGTTTATTTGAGCTTTTCCTTATTTCTTGAGATGGGCCTGTGTTGCTATGAATTTCCCTCTTAGGACAGCTGTTTCTATGTCCCGTAGATTTTGAGTCGTGTTTTCATTTTCGTTTGTTTCTAGGTATCTTTTGATTTCTTCCTTGATCTCATTGTTAACCCATTCATCGTTTAATAACATGTTGTTTAGCCTCCATGTGTTCGTATATTTTCCAGTTTTTTTTTCTTGTAATTGATTTCTAGTTTCATACATTCGTGATCAAAGAAGACACTTGATGTGATTTCGGTCTTCTTAAATTTACTGAGACTTGTTTTGTAGCCTAATATGTGGTCTCTCTTGGAAAATGTTCCATGTGCACTTAGAAGAATGTATATTCTACTGCTATGGGGTGAAATGTTCTAAAAATAATGATTAAAACTATCTGGTCTAGTGTGTCATTTAGGGCCTCTGTTTCCCTGTTGATTTTCCATCTGAAAGATCTGTCCATTGGTGTCAATGGGGTGTTAAAATCCCCTACTATGACTGTATTGCTGCTGATCTTTCCCATTATGGCAGTCAGTGTTTGCTTTGTATATTTAGGTGCTCTGATGTTAGGTGCATAAGCGTTTATTAGGGTTCTATCCTCTTGTTGGATTGATCCCTTTACATTTATGTAATGACCTTCTTTGTCTCTTATTACAGCTTTTGTTTTAAAGTCTATTTTGTCTGATATAAGTATTGCTACCCCAGCCTTTTTTTCATTTCCATTTGCATGAAATATCTTTCACCATTCCTTTATTTTCATTCCGTGCATGTCTTTCAAGGTAAAATGGGTCTCTTTTAGACAGCATATGCATGAGTCTTGTTTTCTTATCCATTCGGCTATGCTACCTCTTTTGGTTGGAACATTTAATCCATTTACATTTAAAATGATTATTGATAGGTGCATAGTTATTGTTATTTTGTTATTCATGTTTATATTCTTTTATTTTCTTCCTTTTTCTCTTAAAGAGGCCCCTTCAACATTTCTTGTAACACGGGCATGGTGGTGGTGAATTCCTATATCTTTTTCCTGACTGGAATGCTCTTTATCCCACCTTCAATTTTAATTGGTAGCCTTTCTATGTAGAGTAGTCTTGATTGTGGGTTCTTATTTTTCAACACTTCGAATATTTCATGCCAATCCCTTCTGACCTACAAAGTTTCTGTTGGAAATCAGTTGACAGTCTTATGAGAGTATCCTTGTAAGTAACTAGCTGCTTTTCTCTTGCTGATTTTTGGATTCTCTCTTTGTTTTTAACCTTTGGCATTTTAATTATGGTGTATCTTGGTGTGGATCTGTTTGAGTTCCTCTTGTTTGGGACTCTTTGCCCTTCCTGGGCTTGCATATCTATTTCCTTCTCCAGGTTAAGGTTGTTTTTAGTTATTATTTCTTCAAATAGAGTCTCAATCATTTGCTATCTCTTCTCCTTCTGGTACCCCTATGATGTGAATGTTGGTACACTTGATGTGGTCCCAGAGGTCTTTTAAAGTATCCTCCTTGTTTTGATTTTTTTTTTTTTTTTTTTTTTTTTTTTTGCTGTTCTGATTAGGTGTTTTCTGCTACTTTGTCTTCCAAATGACTGATTCAATCCTCTGCTTCATCTAATCTATTGTTGATTCCTTCTGGTGTATTCTATATTTCAGTTATTATAGTCTTCATTTCTGACTGGTTCTTTTTATGCTTTCTATATCTTTTTTTTAGTGCTTACTATCTCTTTGTTGACGTCTCAGTGAGATCATCAGTTCTTCCCCTAAGTTCATTGAGCATCCTTATAACCAGTGTTTTTCAAACTCTGTAGGTTGCTTGCCTTCATTTCATGTAGTTTTTTTTTTTCTGGAGTTTTCTTCTGTTCTTTTATTTTAGACATGTTTCATTGTTTTCTCATTTTGGCTGCCTCTCTGTGTTCGTTTCTATGTATTAGGTAAATATTCTATGTTTCCCAGTCTTAGCCAGGTGGACTTATGTAGTAGGCATCCTGTGTGGCCCAGTGGTGCAGTTTCCCTGATCACCTGCACTGGGTCCTCCTGGAGTGACCCTTTTGTGGGTTGTGTGTGCCCTCCTGTTGTAGTTGAGCCTTGATTGCTGTTGCACATCAGTGGGTAAGATTGACCCTCAGTTTGACCAGCTATGAAGATTGCCCACACCCACAGCATAAAGCTATCTGTGTTTGGTCACTGCCTGAGCTGGACCCGGAAGCATGTTGCAGAGGCCACACAGTGAACCGAGGCTAGATGCCACCAGTACGGGGCCTGGACAGCTCAGCAAATGGCCAAGGTCACCCCCAGGCCTGAGGCTTCCCATAAGGCTCAGCAGCTGAATGATCCTCAGTAGTATCAGAGTTGGGTGAGGTAAGGTCTCAGAGAGTCACCAGGGTGGGGCAATTGGTGTTCCCCAGATTAGTGCAGATTCAGATTTGTTGCCATTGCTGTGCCTCTAGCCACTTGCAAAAGTCTCAGCTCACACTGAGGCCAGCTGCTGCCTACCTCTGGCCCATAGACCTTTAAGATTTCTTCAAGAAATACTGCAGTTAGGACTGGGGCTGGTTGCCTGCCACTGAAAGTGTCTCCTAAGGTCTGGAGGCTGAGGCCAGTTGATTGCTGCCAAAGGAACCTGTGTGGGGTGTGGCTGGTTTTTCAGTAATGAAATTTCCTGGGGAAATTTGCTAGTTGGTTGGAGAGGGGTCTCAGAGAGTCACTGGAGTGGAGAGAGGAGATCTCACTAGGCCAGTGCTGATTCAGTTTTGGCCGTGTGGAGGGAGATCTCAACACGGGCAAGATGGGGCCCACCTGTAGTCTGCACAGGAAGAGGGATCAACAAAGGAACAATGGTGCCTATCCTTGTAGCCCTTGCCCTGAAGCTACACAACTTAGTCTTTTCCTGTTTGTCTCTGGCACCTTCCAAGCTGCTGTCTCTCTGCCAGAGCCCAGGATGAGTGCCTGCAAGTGACTGAGTCTGCGTGCAGGCCCTTTAAGGGGACATCTGGTTCCTTCCATCTTTCCTGGACAGCTGGACTCTGCACTGGTTTTCACAGCCAAGTTTTGTGGGGACTCCTCCTCCCAGCACTGAAATCCTGGGCTAGAGAGCCTGGATGTGGGGCTGAGGCCCCTAGCTCTTCTGGAGAATCTCTGCATTTGAGATATTCCTTCTGAAGCTCAATCACCACATGGGTGTGGGAGCAGGCTGTTTCACATCTCTGCCCATCCTACCAGTCTCGATGTGGTCTCTTCTTTATATACCATTGTAGGAGTTCTGTTCAGCTAGCCTTCAGATTGTTCTCCAGGTTGACTGTTTCATAATTTAGTTGCAATTTTAATTTGGTCATGGGAGGAGGCATGCACAGAGTTTACCTACCCTGCCATCTGGACTGGAACTCAGTAAGTCAATTTTCAAATGAGAAAAGAATTTGAACAGACATTTGTACAAAGATATACAAATGGCCAATAACTACATAAAAGAATGCTCAGCATCATTAGTCATTAGAGAAATGAAAATCAGAATTACAATGACATACAACTTTACACACACTAAGATGATTATAATAGAAAAGGCAGACAATAAAATGTGTGAGTGAAAATGGAGAATAATTGGAACTCTTGTACATTGCTGGTGGGAATATAAAAGAGTGTAGCCACTTTGGAAAACATTTTGACAGTTTCTCAAAATGTTAAACATACAGTTTATATATTAATCAGCAATTCCGCTCCTAAGTATCTACCCAAGAGAAATGAAAACATATGTCCGCACAAAAATCATAGACGAATGTTTATAGCAGCATTGCTCATAATAAAAAAATTTGAAAGAAACCAAGCGCACATCAACTGGTGAATACATGATCAGAATATGGCTTATCCATACAATAGAAAACTATTTGACAATAAAAAGGAATGGATTACCAATACAACATGAAACATGAATGAATCTTGAAAAATTATGCAAAGGTAAGGGAAGCCAATCTAAAGTAACCATATTGTATAGATTGCAATAGAATAAAATTTCTACAGTAGGGAAATTTACAGAGACAGAATGTAAATTAGTAGTTGCCTACTGCTGGGGTCAGGGAGAATGGGGAGTGATTGCTAATGAGCACAGGGTTATTTTTTTGGATTGATGAAAATATTTTAAAGTTAGATTTTGGTGATGGTTTCATAATTCTGCGAATGTACTAAAAATCACTGATTTTTTTTTCACTTTAGATGGGTACATATCTCAATAAGGATTTTAAAAAATAAAAAGATATGTAATTCCTCTCTAATGTTATTGAAAAATAAATTCCTAATGCGACACTTTGGCTACTGCTAGTCTTTTGGTATGTTTGGAGGTATGATTTTTATTAGGTGAATTGAAGCTGCTGTGCATTCTTTGCTGACCATCTCTAGCTAAAAGAAGCCTTTGAAATACATATTTTTTCAGTCTTTTAACCTACAAAAGCCTGTTACTCATTACATATATATTTTACATACGGATATTATTGTATCGGGCTCATTCTACTAATGGGTAGATGATAAATGCCCCTTTGGGTAAATTACACCTACTGTGTGTAAAAGAATTAACATAACAGGACTGAAACTTCTATTTTTAGAAAGGCCTTATTGTGAGGTTGGACCTTGGGCCTGGTATCTGGGAACTTCGATTTTTAGGAATGTTCTCACCCTCCCCTAACTGATAAAAATGTCTTATTGTGCCTGGAGTGTGCAAACAATATAGTTTATGTTGAATACGTTTCCTTTCTGTGCATATGGAGTCTTGGTACTTGCTAATTAGAGGGTGTCTACATACTCAGCCCCCAATATAAACTGTGAGCACTGAGCCTATAAAGAGCTTATCTGGGAAAGGACATTTCACTTGTGTTGTTTCAACTCGTTGCTGAAGGAATTAAGAATGATCTGTAGGAATCCACTGGGAGAAGACTTTTGTAAGCTTCTACCCAGTTTCCTCTTAGCTTTGTCCCATGTATCTTTTCCTCTTGCTGATTTTGCTTTGTAGCCTTTTCCTGTAGTAAATAATAGCCTTAAGTACAACTATGTACTATGTTCTGTGAGTTCTCCTTGTGAGTCATCAATCCTGGATATGGTCCTGGAGACCCCTCAACACAGTGGTAGCAGCAATAATATTTGCTGGAATGACCTGACTCATTGAAATATGGAGAAAGCATAGTTTGGGAGATGGAAGATGAAGGGTTTGGAGATGATGACCCTTTGGTGCCTGGGTGGCTATGGACTTATCCATGGTATAAAACAACAGCTGGACTGCTCTCTGTTGTAGGTGGCAAAAGTTAACTGTAGAATTTGAAAATGCTATATTCGAAATCAGGAGAGTCGGCTTGCTGAATCCCGCGATTGCTTTGACCAGTCTAACAGGAAAAATGTATAAATAACCTTTGTTTTTTATATTTCCTCCAGGCTGCAGGAGAAAGGGCCCCCAAATTTCCAGAGGTAAGCCTGGAGGCAGGCCAAAAATGTTAAAAGTTAGCATCATTCTTTCCTCCAAGTGGGAGGAAAATGGTTAAATTTAGTTCCCAGGACTGGAGCAAAGCTTTAGATAAACCAAAGGGTAGAAAAAGGGGGGAGAGGAACACTAGCCATTTCTTTGATTCAGCAGCCAATGCAACAGTACTTCCCCTCCTCCCATTGCCCCTCCCCCTCACACACAACCTCATTCCAGTCTGTATCTCAGCAATTTGTAATGTTAAACCTGTAAATCTGAATTTCTTGTTTGAATGAATTTGTGATAAGAAAGATAATTTAAAAAAACAAGTTTGTAACTTGTGGCTATTGCATCTGGGTGCATGATAAAATTGATGTAAAAAATTATATGCTTGTAATTATATAAATGCTACAGGGATCATCCCAATCAAGGAAAGCTGGCAGGGGGGATCGTTAGTGAAACAACTTTCTCGCTTTTTTCCACTGTTGGTCTGATGGAATTTGAAGTCTTTGAATATTAAAAGTAATAAATCTTCATAAGTGATGATTTTTGCCTATCAGGGTCTCTGGAAAAAGAGACAAATGAAAGTGAAGCAATCTCTAGATGGAGATACACTTTTATGGTTTTAAAAAGCAGTTTTTAGTCATTAGTGAGCTTTTATGAAATCAGATGTCTGACCGTTATAAGCTGACTATTTTCCAGCCTGATCTGCATATTTTTTAGTGGGTCAATTTTAACTCTAAGACTGACAAGGCAAAATGGACTTAGGAAAGCCTTACTTGTCACTTGGGTTTGCAACAAGGCTAACAGTCTGGTCCTGCAACATCTAAGCCTTTTTTAGAATCCTGAATTCACAGATCCTAATTGCCTGGACCTGAATCTAAGCTGAAACCAAATACTGTCTACGATAAGCTATTTCAGCCTCCACACTAGCTGTGTGGAACTAAAATCTGACAAATTTATTCCACTCAGTGAACAGAAGCCAGAATCTGGGACTTTATTGCAGATTTAGGACACTCCTCTGTGGGGCCCTAAACTAGAAAAACCTCATGGATGCTGCTGGACTGTCCGGGTGACATACAAATGCGTACAGAAGGCTTGTTCTCTGATGGTACCATTTGAAATCGAGGTGCTGACCAGCTCTGTATTCCTGATACAGAGACTATTGCATTCCTGATTTGTGATTCCTACTGAAAGCTACAAGTTGAAAGAAGACATATATTAGGTTCTGTGACCTCTCTGCTCATTTTTGACAGAATTAACACTTGACCTTGCTCAGGGATGTCTCACAGTTATTGACTTTTTTTGTGTTTGGTGTTCCTGATTAGTTACAGTTTGCAACAATGAATGAACAATCTGAGTCTATGTCCCTCACCTTTTTCCTGGTACACACACCTTGGAAAAGCAATTTGATTATTAAATGCAATAAGTGTCTTCAGAAAAAGATTACTCTTCTCTAGGCTACTCACAGGATAAATTATCTGGACAAAAGAGTTAGAAGGTTACTTAAGCTCATTCTGAATTTTTAAAAAAAAAAGATCAGAATTTCATCCTGACGAATTCCTGAACACAATGTGCCTTTCTGGTTAAATTGTATAAAAACTTTTTAATGGAAATGCTTTTCTCTCCTTTGCACACAACCATTCTAGTCAGAAAGTCTGGGTAAAATTAGAGGGTAGCTTTAAAAAATGTAAAGTTATAATTGTTGAACTAGACACATTGAATTTGTAATAATGGAGAAAAACAAAACCCTGACACCTGAGGTCTAGGATTAATGATCTCTGTTTTTCTAACTATTCTTGGAAGCTTCTCTTTTGGAAGGAAATCTCCCCATGCCACCTTTCTAACTTCTGCAAGATCTTTGAATTCAAACTGACAGTCAAGCTTAAATCACAGCTGACAGCATTGACCATGAAACAGCTCCTGCATTTTTCCATATAGAACATCTCCAGATGTTGTCCATAATCATAAAGAAGATAAAAAGATGTTATGGATAAGCAAAACTATTTGGAAGTATATTAGTTTGTTAGAACTGCCGTGACAAAATATCACAGGCTGGATAGCTTAAAAAACAGAAATTTGTTTTCTCACAGTTCTGTGTTTTCTCACAGTTCTGGAGGCTGGAAGGTCTTGGCAGGGATGGTTTCTTTTGAGGCTTCTCTCCTTGGATGGCTGACTTCTTGCTGTGTCCCCACATGGTGCTTCCTCTATGCACACCTATCCCTGGTGTCTCTGTGTGTCCAAATTTCCTCTTCTTATAAGGAGACCAATCAGAATGGATTATGGCCCGCTATAACATCCTCATTTTAACTTAATCACCTCTTGAATTGAAATGACTTGTATATGTTGAACTGTCCTTCCATTTCAGGGGAAAATCCCACTTGGTCCTGGTATATGATCCTTTTAATGTATTGTTGAATTCAGTTTAATAATATTTTGTTCATGATTTTTATATCTTTATTCATCAGAGATATTGATCTGTAGTTTCTTTTCTTCTGGTGTATTTTCTGGATTTGATATCAGGGTAGTGCTGGCCTCATGAAGTGAGTTTGGAAGTGTTCTGTCATCTCCGATTCACTGGAAGCAATTAATAAGAATTGGTTTTATATCTTCATGGAATGTTTGGTAGAATTCACCAGCAATACCCTCTCCTGGGCTTTTCTTTCTTTGATTACTGTTTCATTCTCTCTACCAGTTATGGGTCTGTTCAGATTTTCTATTTCCAAAACTGTAAAACTCCTAGAAGAAAAGATAAGATAAAGCTTCATAACATTGCTCATGGCAATGAATTCATGGATGTGATAACAAAAGCATAGGCAACAAAAGCAAAAATAAACAAATGAGACTATATCAAACTAAAAAACTTCTGCACAGCAAAGAAAAAATTCAACAGAATGAATAGACTATCTGCAGAACAGGAGAAAACATTTACAAACCATATATCAGATAAGGGATTAATTTCTAAAATATGGACAGAACTCATAATTCATAGCAAAAATAAACAAAAAAAAACAACTAACAACCAGATTTTAAAATGGGCAAAAGGTTTGAATAAACATTTCTCCAAAGAATATAAACAAATAGCCACTAGGCACATGAAAAGATGCTCAAGGGAGGAGGGCTCAACACAGGGACAATGGTGGCCTTTCCTCATTCCTCGCTCTGCAGCCATACAACTCAGTCTCTTCCTGTATGTGTCTGGTGCCTCCCTATTCATAGTCCCTCTGCTGGACCCTAGGCCTATGAAGTTGAAACAGGGAAAGTGTACCAGGTATACTCAAAAGAGCACATCCTGCCTTTCATAGAAAACATGGGCCAATTTATTATACAAGCTAAAATTGAACAAGAGGCAGAGGAAAACTGTCAGAGACTCGTAAATGCTTTTTGGAGACTATAGCCTATTTCTTCATGAAACCAAAAATTAAAGAGAAGGAGGTGCCTAAATTTTTTTCAGTATCTGGCATGAATTCAGCTCTGACTTTAAAGACTTTTGGAAGAAAGAGAACAAACTTATTCTACAAGAGATAGTAAAAGAAGCTGAAGAGGTATGTAGACAAAAAAAGGAAAATCACTTTATAAAATAAAACTAAGACATGACTTTGGAATTAAAGCAAAGATAAGCATGAAAATCTGAACAAAGGAAAGTAGAATGAAAATGAGTCACTCTAACCACTTCCACAACATTCAGTTGACCTGAAGGCAGGAAGGAAACTACATCATTTTGATTATTTTTCTTCCTGACCTCTTGCATAATCTTTTGTTTTCTAGACAGTTCACTGACAGCTGAATTTTACTATACATTCATATAAAAATACAAAAGCAGTAGACCAGTAGAGAATTTGACACTTTTTTTTGTAAACGTTTATGACATTATAGCGATAGACTGAAACAGCATATATGAGGCAGTATCTGTATTAATTCTTAACATTCTGAACATTAATCTAAAACTTACTTTTGTGAGAATATTCCTTATCACAGCAAAACACTTTTCTTTCTACTGATATCCAGAACTACACATCACTGCATTTAGATTTATTATTAAAAATTATTTCTAGTAAATTATTGTATCAGGTTCACATCTACATTTTCTATTCTAAAATTTAAATACCATTTATATATTATAATTAAGGCTTTCCCAACTGTGAAAGAATATAATAATTTTTTCACTTGTTAAGTAATGAATAGAAAAAAATATAGCAAAAGGAAATCCCTTTCTTATAAATCATTTAATATAGGCAGGAATCAGAGTTTAATGAGGGCTTTTATTAGACTATGTCATTTGACCCTACATAAAGTTAAACTGCAGCAGAAGTAAATAAAACTAAAGGTGTGCCTCTTTATAACTTTTGCCATTGCCTTTTACAAAGAAAATATGACTCGATATTTTGAAGGACTTTAAATAAATGATGCTCATAAAATTGGCAAACATGAGTAATTGTTGGCCAAAAAATGTAAGTTTTTGGATGAATTGGCATTTACCTAGAACCTGTTAATTAAACATACCTACCTGAGTATTTTGACATGATTGGGTTGTCTTTATCTGTTATAACAGGTGGTTAAAAGCTGTAAAATGAGTATATAATGATTTATTATCTCAAGGAGCCTAGGAAAAGATTTTATTTTATGTTGAGGGGAAAAAAGTAAATTTACTTTTCTGAAAGTACTTTAAAGTCAGCTCATCATGCATTGTGATGATTTTATCTAACATTAATAGATGTGGTTTTAAAAAATTATTTCAGTGGCATTTGTTGGAGGTTATGGTTGTGTATAAAATGGAGAATTTATTGCTATTACAAACCAATTATGGAAAGCAACTTAAAAAGAAAAAATTCTGAATCATAACTATGTTTGTATTTATGCAAAGTATAGTCTCTTACCTTCTAGTTTGTACTTTAAATGCAAAGAAACAGAAGTGTTTTTTTGGTTGTAGTTTTGTAGTCTTCCTGTCCCTTTCACTCCCTCAAATGTGTATATTAACATTCTTCAATGAATAATAAGGCATTTAACAAAGATTGCTATGTGAAATACTGTATTTAGTGTTTCTATTTCAATTTTTTAGGATGTTAATGTGTATGAAAATAAGGTAAATAATAAAAGTAAAGATACAGAATGTCCCTAATCATCAGAGAAATGTAAATCAAAACCACAATGAGATATCACCTCACATCCATTGGGTGACTATAATTTTTTTTTTAAAAAGACAAGTGTTTTGACAAGGATGTAGACAAACTGCAGCCCTTGTATACTGTTGATGGGAATAGAAAATGGTACAGCCACTAAGGAAAACAATATGAAGGTTCCTCAAAACATTAAAAGTAGAATTGCCATATGATCCAGCAATCCTAATTCTGGGTACTTATTCAAAATAATTGAAATCAAGATCTGGAGGATATATTAACACTCCTATGTTCATTGCAGCACTATTCTCAATAGTAAAAATGTGGAAACAACATAGCTTTCCATGCACAGATAAATTTATTTTTAAATGTGTTATATACATACAATGAAATACTATTCAGCCTTAGAAAGAAGGAAATCCAGCAATATGGGAAAGGTGGGTAAACCTTGAGGATATTATGCTAAGTGAAAAAATCTAGACACAGAAAGACAAGTGCTGTATTATTTCATTCATATAAGGTATCTAAAGTAGTCAAACTTATAGAATCAAAGAGTAGAATGGCGGTTCCCAAGAGCTAGGAGGAGGGGCAAATGGGGAGTTTCTAATTAACGAGTATAAAATTTCAGTTTTGCAAGATGAATACTTTCTAGAGATCTGTACAACTTTGTGTTTATAGATGATGATACCGTGTTGTACACTTAAAAATCTGTTAAGAGGGTAGGTCTCATGTTAAGTATTTATATGACAATAAAATAAAATAAGGAAGTTTCTTTTATGCAAGTTATGTTCGAGATGTCTGTTAACAGGTGGGAAGGCAGAATATATGGGTCAAATGCTGGTAGGTGGGTAGATGAGGAGGTGAAATCTGTGAAAACCTCTTCTGATTGCAACGACCGTCTCGGTCCAGTAGGAAGCAGGTCACTAGCTGAGAGTGAGGGTCGGGGAGGAAGTATTAGAAGTTGAAGAGAGATAATAGGGTGTAAAAAGGTCATGTAGGACCTTGCTACTCAAGAGTCGCCAGTGACATATTTTGCCTGGGAGCTTGTTAGAAACACAGGCTCTCATACTACCTGGCAAAGAAAGTGTACAAACATGCCCAGGTAATATATAGCACACTGCAGTTTGAGATACAATTTAGGAAGAGTGACTAGATTACGGAAGAATGGTCTGATGGCCCAGCTACATTAAAAGCCCACATGAAGATTACAGCATGAATTTGAAGAGAGAACCATCTGCACATTTGCGGGTTTTACTCCTGCCACATACAATAGCCAGGCACAGCTGCAGAGTAGTCAGAGAGCTAATGTAACTAGGCTATTAGTTGTTTCAAGAAAGTAAGTTTGAATGAGAATGAGTCCAGAGAGTCAAGGATATATGTAAATAAATGCATGGAGGAGACACAACTAATTTTTTGTACTGCTAAAACTCAATAAATTTTTTGCATCATACAAAAAGTTTAGAAAACCCTGACTTACATAGTATTAACTAAAGCATTACTTCCTCCACGCATATATTTTTTTTTAGTAGGGCTCTTGTCAATATATTTTCAAGATGCAGGAAAGTGAATGTTTAATACTATAATGTGAGGAGTTCTGGTCTGATGGGACTAAGGAACTTCCTGGTGTTCACTGAAATCACATCTAAAAATTAATAGGTTTACATACTGAGGTAGTGCATTGATGTTTGTCACATAAACCTTAACGATTAATGTTAGAGATGGAAATTTCAAGCATGAATGTTGCCAAAGAAAAGGTTGCATCTCCCAATTTAGGGACTGCTTACAGAGGAAGTGTTATAAAATAAGCCCCCAGTGCTTGCGAGCATTCCCATAGTTCCTGCTATAATGTTCAGAAAAACATTCAGAGACAAAGATCACTCTTGCTTTTACTTTGGCTTTCCATTCAGCAGTGTCTAAGCCATAGGCACAATGGAAAATGTCTAAATTAATGGAACCACGGGGTCAAGAATTTTAGAGTACAAAGAGACTCTATAGATCTTCGGGTTCAATGTCTCATCCAGTCTAGAGATACATGTTCATCCAGCTGTGTGAATACTTCCATTGATGGGGAACACATTCCTGTCCAAGTCAGCTAACTCCGCCCTTGGCCTGTTCTAACTCCTTTCTTCATTGCATCTGCATCCGCCTCCCTAAAGGTGCCACCACTGCTCTCTATTCTGCCAAATGGAACAAAGGAGAATAACCATGACTCATCTCAAAATGTTCAAAACCTCATTTCAAAAATAAGACTGCTCGCCTATCAGCATCACTCTAACGACTCACACTACCCACTGCACTTATCTTATTTATTCATATCTGTATTAGAACCAGGACCTTAGAAAGGCATACATTTTCCAGATGATGTTTGATCATTTGAGAACCCTATGGGAGTTCTGTGTCCATTGATCTGGACATGACACTCCATTAATTTAGAGTAAGATTCCATCAGTTTATCCAATGGCCGAGTTAACACTGTTAATTCATATTGAGCAGCATCTCCCTCCACCCACCCCCGGGGTGTTTCTCTCATTAATTGCTGTCAAGCTGGGTCTCCTCTGTCCAGTGCTAGTAATTGATCTTCTGGACTTCAATTCCAGGCTCTTGTTTTTCCTTAATAGGCTTTACCTTGTTGGCTTCACCTCATCATTCTGTCCCATCAGGTTCTTTAATACCGCTGATTGCATCATCTGAGGCCTTAGCCAACTGTCCTCTGCAGAAAAGGGTTAACATTACGGGCCCGAGACTGGTATTCTTAGAAAGACCTGCTTCCAAACTTCGCCCTTGGCTGGTGTCTGGGAGCTTGGAGTTCCTTTTTCTTCTTTTTTTCTTTTTTAGGTAATGAGATTATAGTAATTAAGACAGTGTGGTACTGGTGTTGGGATCGAATGCTCTGGTGGGAAAAGGAATGACTTTTAGGATAATAAATGATGCTGGGATAATCGGTTATTCAAATGCAAATAAAGGGATTGCCTCTCTACATTGCTCCATACATAAACAAAGATTCTGTGTAGATTAAAGACTGAACTGTGAAAGGTAAACCATTTAAACTTTTGGAAGACAATATAGGCCGCTATCTTTACTAATGTGGAGTAGGAAAAAAAGGACTTATAAAACAAGGCCCATGAAGCACAAACCATAAAGAAAAAATCGATAAATTCAACTATATTAAAAATAATGGCTGTTTATCAAAAGATGCCTTAAAAAAATAATGACCAGATAAGCCACGAATGAGGAGAAAACGTTTTGCAAACACATCGTCTAGGAAGGATTGGTTTACAGAATAGATAAAGAATCTCAAAACACAATATGATAGAGTTACAAACACCCTGACAGAAAATTTGGCACAAGATAGGACATGTAAGTATTTCTTAAGGAGGTGCTTTGACCCTTGAGTCCCTGTAAGCTGATTTCTGTCGGAAGCCAGCCGACAAAGTAATTGAGGGTACCTGAAAAGGGGAGCATGGACTGAGGAAAAGAAGGAAGACAGACAGAATTGCAGGAGGGAGCACAGATTCAAGCTGTGTCCCCGAGTTATTTAGAACACACTATTTATAACATTACAATAAGAAAGACAGTAATCAAGAACCAAGGTTAGCCAGATTACTTATCTAGTAGAACAATGAGATTCTCACAACTCAGAACTCTCTGCTAAACTGTAGCAAGGAATTTGCAGTGATTGCTATGTGAACAGTTACCTCCCGGTTTTTCCCAGCGCTTTACAATCTCAACTTCTTACATTGTTGCCAAGTACACAAATATCCTTGTTCCTTGTTATACGATTTCACATGTCCATAAGTGACTCCCCACAGATTTCTCTGTCCTTTTGCTATATATTCATCGTTCTTTGACTACATCTTTATCAATGTTATCGTGAGATGTTCCAAGGTCATTTGCACTCTCTTTCTCAGCCCTAGAATCAGTCATTTCTCCAAGGAATTCTGATTCCTTTTAAAGAGAAACAGTATTTAGAAAGCAAGATACATGTGCTAGGTGCAATTATTACTACTGAGGTGTCACTGCTCCCATCCGATTTCTGTGGACAGAGGTAGGGAATGTTTGTACATATACACACACGTATGTATGCATACACGTTTACAATTATGTTTATTTCCATGTATATTTGCAATCCTGAAAACCATTACATTCACAACAACACCTCCAATTGTAATCTGTTACCACGAAGTTCAGTCTCATTTTCTCCCTGGATCCCATGATCTTTAATACATTCACTCATTTGATCAATTCCCTTACATACACCAATCTCCCTTTGTCACCACCATTACCGCCCTCACAACAATGATTTCCTTATCCCACTTAGACTACAAGACTGCTGTAGCTGGAAGCCACCACATAGACTTTCTCTTCATCCTACCCAGTCTCTGACACCCTGCGCCAGGCTACCTGCATTCATAGGCACCCTGTTCACCCTGTTCAGGATCCAACACCCTTGCTAGCCCTTCCTCCTATGCAGATGCTCATCCTACCTCACTCTGAGCCACCAAAGGTTTCCCTGTCCTGGTGCAAGTGCCTATCCTGCTTATCTCTATACTGTTCTTCTTATGTGACAATATGGCTTTATGACTGAGTCGTTCTGGAAAAAAAGGGCAGTGGAAGAGGAAAAGAGGAGCTACCTCCAGATCTTTATGGTTTCATTTTTTATGATTATCTCTTTAATCCATGGGAATATGGTATAATTTAAAGATAACTTTGACTTGTATAAAACCATGATTTACTAAACAATTTTTAGATTCCCATATAAATATCTTTCTGATTGGTACATTATACGATATTGAAAGAAATGACACATTTTATTTTTCAAGAAAGGGGTAGAAAGACAACCCCGGGAGCAAAAAAGCTAAGTTGTTTGAGATTTCATCTACATCTGACAGAAGAAAAATAAAGTTGAATTTTAATAAGGCTGAAATTTCCTTTTAAGAAGACAGTATGTAAAGTTTGGAAAGTTTTAAAATTAAATAATTCTGATATCTTTCATCCCATAAAAATGAAAAATGAAAAAAAAATGGCCCCAAGGTCAAGTATTTTGGGGAATTCTCCATGAAACAGACTCCACTTAGACATTCACAGCACCCCATAGCATGGTCCGTAACTGACACACTCCCCGAGTAAAAGACATGTAGCTTCTCTTTTCTTTCTATGCATTATTTCAGATGTACAAAAGAAATGTAGAGAATAATACAAAACTCACCCACCTATCCCCTACCCAGATGCATTCAAGGCTAACCTTTTGTCACACTTGCTTCAGTTCATTGTCTTTGTTAAAGGAATTAGACATTTTGGGGTTAGAGGCTACTTTTGTATGCTGCCTCAATGGCATTCTCCCAAGCCCCTTCCTCCCAAGAGGTAACCAACCATTACCTTGGACTGTAGCTTATGTTTCCTGTCCATATTTCCACACTTTTTCCATCCGTGGAGCTGGTGTTGTTTTGGGTGTGCTTAATATTTATAAAAGTGGCCGTGGTCTTATATTTTATGCAGCTTGCTTTTTGGGGGTACAAAATTTGCCCACGTAGACGTATATAGCCCTTATTTAAATATCTTGACTCATTTATGCTGAGTAATTTTATGCCTGCTTCACCATCTATTTCTTTATGGATTTCTAACATTTCGTTTGTTGTTGTTCTCATTATATTTTGCAATTACACAAAATATTTGCCATGTATGTCCTTGTAGGAAGTTCCTTGTGTCCTTGTGCATTTGAGAGTTTCTCTGAGACAGATACCTACCAGTTTGAATTGCTATGTTGTGGAGTGTGCACGTCTTCTGACATATAATGACAAATTAATCCCCAAACTCTTATAAAACATTATATTCCCAGGAGCAGTGTCCCTGGCCGCTTTGATCCAAATCTTTGCCAATATTTGTTATTATCAAATTTGTTTTGCATTTATTACTTCTATTTTTGTTGCTGTTGTTGATTCTTGAGGATTCTTTTTATGTAACATTGTGTCATCAGTGAATAGAGATAGTTTTGCTTTGCTCCTTTCATTCCAATTAGGATGTCTTTTATTTCTTTTCGTTACTAAATGCTGTGGCTAGAACGTCCAGTAAAATGTAGAATGGAAATGGCAAAATTAGGCATCCTTTTCTTTTTCCCGACCTAAGGGGGAAAGCTTTTAGTGTTTCACCATTGAGTGTGATGTTAGCTTTGGGTTTTTCATAAATTCCCTTTATCGTGTTGAACAAGTTCCCTTCTATTTGTAGTCTTTTGAGTGTTTTAATAACGAAAGGCATTGGATTTTGTCAAATGCTTCTTCTGTGTCAACTAAGATGACTGTGTGATTTTTTTTCCCCCCAAAATCATTGTGTTAATATAATTCATTGATTTTTATATGTTGAGACAACCTGGCATTCTTAGGAAGAATTCTACTTGATCATGGTGTATAATCCTTTTGATATGCTGCTGGACTCAGTTTGCTTGTATTTTGTTAAGGGTTTTACATCTATATTCATAAGAGATATTCTACCATAATTTTCTTGTTATGTCATCGTCTGGTTTTGGTATCAGGTAACACTAGCCTCGTGTAATGAGTTAAGAAGTGTTCCGTCTTCTATTTTTTTTGGAAGAGTTTAGCAATGATTGGTGTTAATTCTTCTTTAAATGTTTGGTAGAATTCATCTGGCCTTGGATTTTCTTTGTGAGAAGTTATTTATTATTGATTCAATCTCTTTACTTATAGGTCGATTCAGGTTCTATTTCTTCTTAATTATTTTGGTAGTTTGTTTCTAGGAATTTGTTTTATCTAGGTTATCAAATTTGTTGACATAATTGTTCACTGCATACTTTTAAAACACTTTATATTTCTGTAAAGTCAGTAGTAATGTCTCCATATTCTTTCTTTCCAGATTTTAGTTATTTCTTCCTTTTTTTTTTTTCTTAGTCAAGACTAATGGCTGTTACTTTTGTCGATCTTTTAAAGAAAGAACTTTTGGGTTCACTGTGGGATCAAAGTGGCCAGGGACACCGCTCCCGGGAATATAATATTTTATAAAACAGAGATTTTTCGCTTTGTTTTTCTATTCTCTGTTCTCTAGTTTATGTATCTACCCACTAATATTTATTATTTCCTTCCTTGTGCTAGCTATGTTCCCTCCCCTGGGGGGTGGGTAATTTTCTTCTCCTAGGTTGTTAAGGTGTAAAGTAAGATTTGAGATCTTTCTTTTTTCTTTTTTTAATTGAGGCACTTAACAGCTGTAAATTTCCCTCTAAGTCTGCTTTATCTGCATCCCATACATTTAAAGTGATTATTGATAAAGGAAGATTTAGTTCTGCTATTTTTCAATTTGTTTTCTGTTCCTCGATTCCTCCATTAAGTTTTTATGTTATTTGTTTTTTGTATTTTACATATAAAATATATTTAGATATGTATTTTGTTCCTCGATTTCTCCGTTGCTAACTTATTTTATGTTTAGTTGATTTTTTGTAGTGAATAATTCTGATAAACTCTCATTTATTTTCCTGCATATATTTTTATTTATTTTCATAATGATTATCCTGCAGATTACAGTTAATACCGTCAACTTCGAACAATCTCTTTTGAATTAATAGCTACTTAGCTTTAATAGTATACAAAATCTGCAACTATACAGCTCCATATTCTCCCCTTCGTGTTATTATTGTCAGAAATTACATATTATATATATTGTGTGCCTGTTAATATACTCTTATAATTATTTTTATGCATTTTTAAATCCTATAGTATAAGAGGAGTTATAGACTAAACATGCAATAATACTATCTTTTATATTTACTTATGTAGTTACTTTTACCACCGCTATTAATTTCTTCATATGATTTCTAGTTACTGTCTATAAACAAACACATGAAAATATCCTCAACTCCATTAATGATTAGGGAAATTCAAATCAAAATCACAATGAGATACCACTTCCCATCCACTAGGATGGCTATCGTTAAAAATAAAAAGGCAATTTCATGTTTTGCCAAAGATGTAGAGAAATTGGACTCTCACACATTGCTGACGGAAATGTAAAATGATGCAGACACTTTGGAAAACGTGTTAGCAGTTACTTATAGAGTTAAATGTATGCTTACTACATGCCACAGCATGATCACTCCTAAAGTATCTATCCAGGATAAATAAAAAGTCTTTTAAATTTGTCTGTGAATGTTCATACCGGCAATGTTCACAACAGCCTAAAAGCAGAAACAACTCAAATATCTGTCAACTGGTGAATAGATAACAAAAGCGATATATCGGTACAGTAGAATATCATTCAGCAATAAAAAATACGAAGTACGAATATATGTTGCAACATGGATGAAGCTCAAAAACATCATGCCTAGTGAAAAAAACGAGACACCAAAGAATACACATCGTATGCTTCCGTTTATATTAAATGTCTAGAAATGGCAAAGGTACAAACAAAAGGTAGATCGATGTTTGCCAGGAGCTGGGGATGGTATTGCAGAGTGACTATAATTGAGCAGGCGGTATTATTTTGGGGGGAAGGGTGATGAAAATATTCTATATTAGGTTGTGATGATGGTCGCACAACTCTGTAAATATATTAAAATCATTGAATTGCGGGATGTTGGAGCCACTCGCAGAGTAGGGAACTCCAAGGGCCCATTTCTACGTAGGAACACCCATTGGGTGGAGGCCATTCAAGAGCCTGGGGCCAATGATAGAATGAATGATTCACTGTAAATCTTTTTATACGTTTTGATTTCTGAATCTCGTGGATGTAGTACGGCTTCTGAGACTTAATACAAAGAAATTCATTCTTTCAAGGAAGTAAAAAAGTACAGGCGACTCTTCAAGAAGTCTATGACCTAAAAGTAGAGAGAGCAGCCAGTTTGAGACACAGATGAGGATTAGGGATCTGTATGGTTAGTGACCACCGAGCACGAAATAGGTCATTCAGGGCTGGGTGCAAGAGAGAGCATGGACTCTGGGTCTGAACCCCTGGAAGGGACATGCAAACGCTACCCGCAAACCTAATTGCCATTTTAAAAATAAAACAGAGATAAAGAGACTTATCTCACAGGACTGTCGCCTAAACGAAATCACCTATGTAATGTGGATGACATAGTGCAAGGAATTGAGATGACAGCAGAACAGAAAATATGCAAAGAGTTTATCCCCTTCTGAAGCCAGATGATTCTAGCGCTATCACTTACCAGCTATGCTGCCTCAGGAAATGACACTACTCTGAACCATTTTCTCATATGTAAAATAGGGAAGATCCATACGTCACAAGATTGATATGACAACAACACAATATCTGGAAAGCACTTGAAATGGTACCTCACATGCACTTATTGGGTATTGAACAAAGGAGGAAAGACAAAGATGGATTTAACTCTGAGTGGGATTAAAAACTGCCTTCTCCTTGTAGTTCTCTTATATATGTTAGATCAGCCACGAGTAACAGAATATTAGCGTGTGTACGGGCAAGCGCGTGTGCGCGTACACATGCACGCACACACACACATGCACACACACACACACACACACACACACACCCCTATGCCTGTAAGGTCTGAGACAAATCAGAAAGAGGGGATGTCCTCAAAGCAGGCAGAGCAACCAATACAGTGAAAAGACTAAATTTAACTAAGATGAGTAAAGGATCAACAGCATTTTCTGGAAACTGACCTCAGAACCATAATCCTCATTCTAAGAAAGTGTTGAAGCACAGTATGGAGAAATGTGGAATGTAATTACTGCTTACCTAAAATAGTTTAAATTTCACTAAATGCTTCAAAGCCATCTGCTGGCTTTTAAAATTTATCCATGTGTCTTTGAACACAAGATCCAAAGTCTACAGTTTTTAACTTTTATCTTTGTAACCCACACATGACAGAAGAAACACAATGTTATTGAGTATTTTTCTCAAACATACATAGCACTAGAGATTATATGGGTGAAGATTTCGTCTAGTTAGAGAATGAACTGAGAAAAAGGCAGAGTTTTAAAAAGGGAACGTAAAAAAGAAAAACATACAAATATATGTCTATCATTTCCTTTGGAAATCTGCTTTTTTACTGGGAAATAATTTCTTTCTATACTTAGCCATGAGGATAAGAAAAAGGGCTAAATCATCACATCCTAAAAGAAGAAACCAGAGGCCACAATGAAGTCAGGAACAGGCTGATTTGGGGATACACTGAAAGCCTACATAAAGTGGCCACAGTCTGGAATGAGGTCACCGTCCAGGTGGGGACAGCAGCTCTCTGGGTGTTCCAACACCTCAACCCATCCTCTAATGGGGATGGCCGTGCCATACTCTCTCTCTCTCTAATCTCTCTCTGGTAAGCCTACCAGTCACAATGCCTTCCTATGTGTATTTCTAAATCTGACATCCCACTTGAGCTTCAGATTCATTTTTTTTACAGCTCTCTGCATGATAGTTCCACTTGGCCATCTAATAGGCACCTCAGATTTTACCTGTCATGCCATTCCCACCCTTCTACCTCAGATATGCCCCTGGCCAAAAATCCCCAAATAAATAAATAGCACTACCATCAACCAAGGCGTTTAAGTCCAAACACCAGAACCTAGATTATTTTTCCTCATTTCTCATTCTTCACCTCTGGTCCATAAGCAAATCTCGTCAGCTCGTCCAATCCATCTGGAATTTGCCTATGTCTCTTCATTTCCTCAGTCACCACCACAGTTTAAGCCACCATTGTCTCTCACCTGGAACAACTACAAGATCTCTTAACTGGTCTCCCAGCTTCAACTCTCCCCCACCCTCTACATTATTCAAAGTAGTGAGTCACCGACAACATTCAGGGGAATTTGTTCAGTATCAGAAACTTGACCTTCAGCCTTGGCCTGAAATTTTTCAGTCCTTCTATTGAGGTAATTTGGGGTTGGGGTATCATGTTACCTTAATGGAAGAAAGAGCACAATTGAGGCCAAAAACTATATTTAGATGTTTTGCAAGGGCAACACGCATGTCCAGCATGGTGACCACCCACATCGCCCCACCCCCCATCCACCACACTGTTTATAAGGGGAAGATTAATTTTGTGTTTTCCAGGGTCCCACGCAATTCCTTCTCCCTCCGTCCATGGAGATCCCGAGCTGCATGGGGATGGGGCATGGGTGGCTGGAGAGACTCCTTGATATCTGTTTTAAAGCCGAAAAGGTGAGGGTTCTGCACACACCAACCCACCAGAGACCTTTATTTATTAAGGAATCAATAACTTTATTGGAAGAAATGGCAAAACTTGAAGACTTAATTGAACATTTCGCAAGGGCAATATTGCAATATAAAGGCTCGGCACGGTGACCAGGGAGTCACCCCATGACCATGGGGAAGGTAGTCCAGGCTCAGTTCTTCTTGTCGCTGTCACGCAGGGTGAGCTTGTCAAAGAGGTACTCGGCCAGGCCGGATTCCGGGGCTCCCATCTTGCGCAGGTTGGTGATATGGTCTCCCAATTCTTTGATGAACTTCACCTGCTCATCCAGGTAGTGACGCTTCAGGAAGTCGCACAGGTGGGCATCCTTCTTCTCGGTGGCCAGACAGTGCAGATTGAGCAGGCTCTGGTTCGCATCCATCGCCAGGTGCAAGGCGCACTCCATGGCCCTCAGGCCGTTCTCCCAGCGGTTGCGGTCAGGCGCGTTGACGTCGCGCAGACGCAGGCGGCCCCCACGCTGGTTCTGCAGCTGCATGAGCCTCTGGGCGTTCCCCCTCTCCTTGCTGGACTGCTGCCGGAAGAACTGGACGAAGTGCTTCAGGGCCACGTCCTCGCGGTCGAAGTAGAAGGCCATGGACTCGTACACGTAGGAGGCGTAGAGCTCCAGGTTGATCTGGTTGTTGATGGCGGCCTCACAGTCGGGGTGGTAGTTCTGGCGCACACACGTCGGTGGCAGGGTCGTCATGGTTGGCAGTGCGGGCGAGGCGGACACCACGGCCCAGGCAGTGAGGAAGCGAGGGCTGTAGGGCGGGCTGCGGCAGCGGGGCCTCGGGGCGTCCCAGGAGTAGGCGACCAGGGCGGCCGGACGACGTCAGGCTCCGCCGCCAGTCCGCGGGCTCTGAGGTAAACCGGAAGTGACGGTTACTTACCCAGCAGGGTTTGCGCGAGGCGGTAGGAGGGCAGGAGAGGGGTCCGAGGTGGGCGGCACCGTCCGCGTCTTCCAGGTTCCGTCCGAGCCTGGGCGAACAGCGGGGCTCGGTGCTAAGCGTCTGGCATATATAATATTTTTAAATGTTATTCATGAATATAGGTGCAACTGCTTTGATTTAATCACCTGCATGATTTCTTTGAGGAACTTATTTAAATATTGTCCTAACGTGGTTGTTTCGTTACACATAGTGCTTTTGTGGTATCACTGGTTATATTTTACTATCACAAAGCTTTATTGGAATGACTTCAACGTCCAGACCAGTGACAGTTCTGATGACCTCCTCACTCAGTTCCTAGACCTTATTAACTCCAGAGATCTCCGCTTTTCTCCTTCTATTCCTGATCAAGTTCACACTTCTCTGACAGCAGAGCCTCACCTCCAAAGTCTCAGTGACTCTTTCCACCTCTCCATCTTTCACAGACCAAAACAAAAGCAAATAGGAAACTTCCATCTTTCCCCGCTTACTGTCCCAAGCAAATAAATACAAAATATTGCATACATATATATGGAAATTAAAAAGAAAAAAATATTTCTTACAATTCAAGGATATTATAGTGGAAGAGATAAGACCAATCTAGGTATTTATAATGAATTCACGTGTGCATCAATTCAACAACCATTTATATACTCCAGATATATGTCCGACCCTGTGTTTGACTCTGGAGAAACACAGAAGAATCAAATGTGGTCTCTGTTCTCAAGGTACAAAATGGAGTGGCAGAGGTAAGTTTCTGGTCAAGATGACGGGTCCTGAGGGAATGAGCAGAAAAGAAGGGGTTATTTAAGATGTAAAAAAGAACTTCTGGAGGAGCTCTGTCACCTTCATCAAGTCAAATTAAGACTGATGGCGGACAGGACGGGTTCACAAAGGGAGCTGCACCTGTGACTTTCAAGGGGGAAATGTGTTGACAAAGTTGGGACTCACTCACTCAGGATCATTTATAAACAGCTCTGCCAGGAAGAAGAGCAGTGAACCAAGCCATCTATCCTTCAAGACCCACCAGAAGAAGAGAGTGCTACTGCCAGATGGTGTTATGGCGCGAACGATTCTAAGACCCACGGAGCCAATTGAGATTAATTATGAGCTTTTATTAGCCGGCCGGCCGGCGACTGACTCTCTACCACGCAGGGTTAGAGGAAATCAGCCCCGAGCTTCCAGAGGAGGCGGCTTATAAAGCCTCCTGCTACATCCTTGAATAAGCAGATTACAAGAAGCAGAAGTTAGCCGTTAATGTTTTGTACAAAGATAAATGTATCCGGGGAACTCTCAGATCAAACAGGGCCTAATAGACAGTTTTATCAACTTCACCTTGGAATGTTGCGCTTCTCCTGGGGCTGGCGCCTGGAGATATCACCTCCCTGAAACTGAGTTACTGCTCTCCCTGGGGGCTGGCGCCTGGAGATACCACCTCCCTGAAACTGAAGAATTTCCACTTTTACAATGGGAAAGAGGGAAACAGTGGAAGTGCATTAAGGAGGAGGACACGCACAAGTCTAACCTAGAGACTACATCCCGGAATTCGGAAACGAGAAGCTTCAAGACTAAATGGAAGGGGCGCTCTCAGAGGGCCAGCTGCAGCAGAGAAAATTTTTGCTTTGCCCAGCTTAAAGGTCTTTGCAAGGGGCCAGAGAACCTTGAAAATGTATCAGTCCTAGTAGAAAAAAGAAAATTCAACCCCTGAGTCTATTTTATGAAAAAAGCTAATGGATGCTTTCGAATAAAAGTCAGACATATATACATATATACTTTTCAAAGAAAAAAAAAAAAGGAGTGACAGAATATTGTAAGTGCTCTCAGGTGTTTTTAAAGTTATAGATAAAATGCCTACTTTTCCTTAAAATTTTATTCCCATGGCTTTGATTAATGTACCTTGTTTTTGAGTCAATTCCTCTTTGGAAGTTTATATTATTTTATAATCAGTGTTTATGAAGAAAGTAAAGGATCAAATCACAATATAAACTTATCTAAAGAGTTTAGAGGCATTAATTGATTCTTTGAAGAAATAGAATAATAACAATGTCTATTAAGTTTGTTTTAATGATAGCATCACACACTGGAGATGGAAAAGAATGACATGATCCATTTCTTTTTTTTTTTTTAATCTGAGCATATTTTATTAATGAAGTAATTATTTTAGCCAGACATAAGATAGACAATGTACTGGACGTCTTATAAAAAGAAAACTTAGAAAGGCCCATTTACATAGGAGGCTCTGCTTTCTAGCATGGAATTTGAACCAATTCTCAATAATTTGGTTTTGACATACTCCCTTTTTGCCTATCCTACATATTCTTCAAATCTTGGAGACAAAGTCCACTAGGGTATTCCTACTACCCTAAACTCACTGTTGTAATACTCTCTTTAGTCTACTCTTCATCTCCAATTGCTCAGAATTCTTTCCATTTTTTTCCCTTTCCTTCTTATCAAATTCCACTCTTTTAGTGTAAGTCATCACCTAAGCTAGGCTTTTGTGAAAGTCATTTAGAACAAATTCACACTCATGTGTAAATGACTGATAGGCCACAATCCTTCTAGAAGGATCTATGGTCTCAAAGTAATATCTTTGTTAACCAAATAATCTTATTGGTAGAATTCCAGTCAATATGTCAAAGAGAAGTGAAATAAGTCGGGGCGGGGGGTTAAGATATTTTAAATCTTGTTCAAGATTCCATCTCCTAATCTGAGAGGAGGGGCCTCAGTCACAATGTCTATAGAGTCTGTATGTACCAAAGATCAGTACACGTGTTCTTTCAAGGACATTTTTTTCTGGGTTGTGAGTTTATTCATATGAAAAATCATAGAATGATGTTATTCAATTATAGTTAGTCACATATCTAACCAATAATATTCATTAAATTTGCTAATTAAAAAGTAAGATTACATAAAATTTTAAGCATCAAACATTTAATTTTTTTTCTGACTCATCTCCTCCCACACTATCAAAAAGATCATAGAACACTATTGTGGTCTGAAATGGGAGATTTGTCACCAAACAACACTCAACCATATGAAAGTCTGAAGAGAAAAAGATTCTTTCCCTTCAACTTTAACCTCATTTGGCTGGGATTTTCTCACCAGAGTCTTCCTATTTTCATGATCAGTTTCTCAATGAGATAATATTGTTTTCCATGTTTGCTTAACACCAGTGTTTAGTCTCAATATAATTCTAGACTTTCAAATTTTCCTTGGGAAATTCCATTGTAGATTTCACTGTAAAAAAATCTATTTAAATAAAAGAGGTCTTGATTTTGTAGAATGTTTTCTTGTTATATTACTAAGATTATTTGATAATTAATTTATTCCTATAATTTTACTCTACAAATATTTAAAATAATAATGCTGAATGCTTATACATGAACTAAAGGTGAGGATAGTGTTTCTTAGATATTTCATCCCTCATTATCACCTCCTAGGAAAATATATAATGGTATAATATATATTATAACTAAGATAAACCTAAGACTTAAATCCAACTTTTCTAAGTGAAAACCAACAAACAAGCATGAGCTGGGAAATATACATATATATAAACACTAGCATTCTTTCCAGTTTTTCAAGAATGAGGAATATAAAACTAAATACAAACACAGAATGAGAAAACTTCAGAGCAGATCATGTTTTTAAAAATATAAGTATAGGACCATAAAATTATCTGTGGTCAGTATTTGTATTAGTCATGGTTCTCCAGAGAAACAGAACCAATAGGAGATACGTAGCTATAGCTGTAGGTACAGATATGAAGAGATTTATTATAAGAAATTAGATCATGCAATTATGGAGGCTGACAAGGCTCAAAGATCTGCAAACTGGAGCCCCAGGAGAGTTGATAATGATGTAGGTCCAGTTCAAAGGCCAACGGGCTTGAGAACCAGGAAGAGCTGATATCTCAGTTTAAGTATGAAAGCAAAGCAAAACAAAACAAAACAAGCCAATGTTCCAGATGGAAGGCAGTCAGGCAAGAGGAATTTCCTTTTACTCAAGGGAAGTCAGCCTTTTTGTTCTGTTCGGGTCTTCAAGTGATTAGATGAGACTCACCCACAGTATGGAGAGCAATCTGCCTTAACCAACACAATATTTTTAAAGCAAGATTTTTTTCCAGTTTTGAGATATAATTGGTATATAACATTGTATTAGTCCAAGGTTTACAACATAACGATTTGATATATGTATAATGAAATAATCTCCATAATCAGTTTAGTGAACATTAATTATCTCGACATAGTTACAAAATTTGTACTCTTGTGATGAGAACTTTTAAAATCTGTTCTCTTAGTAACTTCCAAATATATATTATTGTTAACATAGTCACCATGTTATACATTACATTCCCAGAACTTATTTGTCTTATAACTGGACATTTTTACCTCTTGACCCCCTTCACCCATTTCCCCCACTCCTCACCCCATTTCTAGCAACCACCAATCTGTTCTCTGTAACTATGACTTCAGTTTTTTTAAGATTCCACATTTAAGGGAAATCATACAGTATTTGTATCTCTTTGTGTGACAGTTCACTTAGCATAATGCCCTCAAGGTCCATCCACGTTCCCACAATTGGCAGGATTTTATTCTTTTTTATGGCTGAATAATATTTCATTGTAATATATTTACAACTTATTCTTTATCCATTCATCCATTGATTGACACTTGTTTTCATGCCTTGGCTATTGTAAATAATGCTGCAGTGCACATGACAGTGCAGCTATCTTTTTAAGATAGTTATTTCATTTCTGTTGGATATATACCCAGAAGTGGAATGCTGGAATCCACTTCTGGTAGTTCTATTTGTATGAATAAATAGTTCATAGTATATTTGGTAGTTCATAGTAGTATTTATATGAATATATGGTAATTGTATTTATTCTTTTCGAGGAACCTCCACACTGTTTTCCATAGTGGCTGCACCAATTACATTCCCACCCACAGTGCACAAGAGTTCTCTTTTCTTCACATCCTCACCATCACTTGTTATTTCTTGTCTTTTTGATGATAGCCATTCTAACTATGTGAGATGATGTCTCATTGTAGTTTTGATTTACATTTCCTTGATGAATAGTTATGTTGAACATCTTTTCTTGTACCTGTTGGCCATTTGGATGTCTTTTTTGTAGCGATATCTATTCAGTTCCTCTATCCACTTTTTAACTGGATTGTTTTTGTTTGTTTGCTGTTTAGTTGTATGAGTTCTTTATTTATTTTGGATATTAACCCCTTATCTGATATATGATTTACAAATATTTTCTCCCATTCTGTAGGTCACCTTTTCATTTTGTTGATGGTTTCCTTTGCTGTGTGGAAGCTTTTTAGTTTGATATAGTCCCACTTTTTATTTATTTATTTTTTTTATTTTGTTGTCTTTGCTTTTGGTGTCAAATCCAAAAAATCATCACCAAGATCATTGTCAAAGAGTTTACTGTCTGTTATCTTCTAGGAATTTTATGATTTCAGGTCTTATGTTCAAGTTTTTAATTCAATTTGAGTTGATTTTCATATATGATGTAAGATAGAGGTCCAATTTCATTCTTTTCCATATGAATGTCAGTTTTGCCAGCACCATTTATTGAAGAGACTTTCCTTTCTCCATTTCATAGTTTTACTTCTTTTGTCATAAATTGATTGACCATATATGCATTGGGTTGTTTCTGGGCTCTCTGTTCTGTTCCATTGATCTATGTGTCTGTTTTTATGCCAGCTTTGTAATACAGTTTGAAATCAGAAATTGTGGTACCTCCAGCTTTGTTTTCCTTTCTCAAAATTGCTTTGGCCAGTTGAGTTCTTTTGTGGTTCCATATAAATTATAGGATTGCTTTTCCTATTTCTGTGAAAGATGCCATTGGAATTTTGATAGGGATTGCACTGAAGTTGTATGTGGTTTGGGGTAATATGGACATTTTATCAATATTAATTATTTCAATCCATGAGCATAGAATATCTATACATTTGTTTGTCATCTTCAATTTCTTTCGTCAATGTTTTATAATTTCAATGTACAGATCTTTCACATCCCTGGTTAAATTTATTCCTATGTATGTCATTATTTTACTTCTAATTGTAAATGGAATTTTTTAAAAATTTCTCTTTCTGATAGTTTGTTGTCAGTACATAGAAATGCAACTGATTATTGATTATTTTGTATCCTGCAACTTTACCGAATTTGTTTATTACTTCTAATAGTTTTGGGGTGGAGTCTTTAGGGTTTTCTACATACAATATTATGTCATGTACAAATAGAGTGTTACTTCTTCCTTTCCAATTTGGATGCCTTTTATTTATTTTTCTTGAGTAATTGCTTTGGCTAAGATTCCCAGTACTTTGTTGAATAAAATTGGAGAGAGTGGACATCCTTGTACAATTCAAATATTAATCTCATCCAACATATCCTTATAGACACACCCAGAATAGTGTTTGATCATATATCTGGGCACCCCATGGACCAGCCTAGTTGACACATAAAATTAACCATAACAATATTATTCATAATAAATGCAGAGTCAGAAAACACAAATATTAGTGTTGTAATCTGTGAAAACTCTCTTTTGACTCTTAATTCCCTTCATCACGTAAATATATTATAAAACTAATAGCCATACAACTGATATTCAACAATAAATTCTTACTCTGTGTTAGTAATTCACTTTCATTCATTCACTCTTTCATTCAATATATTTCTATTGAGCACTTTTCTTTATGCCAGATAGTTTTATAGGTACTAATACAAAAACTTGTTCTATAAACTCCTCATATTTGTATTGTTTTGCAGCTAAGTCTGATTTGGGTGTTCCATATAATCTCTTCTTTAAAAATTAATACATATGGTAGGCTCAATGATATAGTCATAAGGAAGCAGACAATAAGTAGCAGCAGTTAGTGGCTTATCTCACTCTCCTTATACATCTCCACACATATATGTACATATATGTGTATTGTGTGTATATGCACATATATATGTCTATATGTGTATGTGCATGCATATGTATGAACAAATCATTTAATAAGGAGTAGGGAAAAGTGATGTATCAATCCAAAATCAATATTATCTGTTTCTGGGCTGTTCATTCTACAGTATCTCATTATTATAGATATACTCTGAGTTAATTTTTATGATCACCCATATTTTACAGATAAAGAAATTATGAATTAGAGAGTATATAACATGTTCAAGCAAGCACACATCTTATAAATAGCAGAGAATGACACTCTGAACTGGATTCCTCTCTAAGTAGTTTAGAAAGTTTGGCTGGACCATGAGCTCCTTTAGAACAAAGACTGTTTAACTTGTTTGATGCTAAATTTCACATAGTAGTGGCTCAAAAACCTTAATTAAAGTACTGAGTGCCCAATTAAAATTTTAGTTTTATTATTTCCCCAAATTAAAACAGAGTGGGAGTGGATGTTGAATATGTATTTAAACTATGTCTCTTTTGGAAGCAAAAAAATCAAAGACACCCAATGGTGACAAATTATTCTTATAATTTTATTTTAATATGTACAAACATAAAACTGGGTATAAAAATATCTATGCTTTGATTTCACATACATGCGGAATCTAAAGAATAAAATAAACAACAATGATAACAAAAGTGGAAATAAACTCATAGATACAGAGAATATTTTGAGGGCTACTAGATGGGAGGGTTGGGGGACAGCAAAAAAGCAAAGGGATTAAGAGGTACAAATTGATAGTTGCAGAATACACATGGAGATGTAGAGTGTAGCATGGAGAAGATGGTTAACAATGTAATAAACATGTAAGGGGGAGGAGGGGTACTAGATTTAGTGGGGTGATCACTTGGTGAGTTATGTGGATCTCTGATCACTATGCTATACAACTGAAACTGGTATATTATTGTATGTCAACTATAATTGAAAAAAACTCATTGAATTGTACAGTGTAAATACAAGCAACTAATTGTCTATTATATTTCAATAAAGCCAGAAAAAAAAAAATAGAACTGAAGCAAGAAGACAAAAGAAATGGTACAGATTTTTAAAAAAAATCTATGCTTAAAGGTACATTTTTATAACTGTAAAACTAACAACTTATAAATATATGCAAATAAAACTATAAAAATAAAATTAAAGTTAAGAAATTTCAATTATGTTTCAGATTATGCTTTTTCTCTTAAACATAATTACTTCTCACTGAGACTAGATCTATGACTTCTTTTCCCTATGCTGAGATTCAAATTCTCTTTGTGCATGCCTTTATACCCTGATATATGAGGACCATCTCAGGTCTTGACCACTCTTCCTTACTGAAACGATTGACATATTTTAGTTCATAGGATGATTCATAAAGTAAATTTGCTTTCAGTTAGTGGAAGTCATCATTTAAATATTGTCTGTCCATGTTATTTTTTATTAACTTGTGAGAAGTAAAGCGATGCTTTATTCTAATGTAGTTTGTTTTCATGACATACCATTGAAAATCTCACTAACTGAAATTTTATTCTATTTTTCATTTGCAAGTCATCACTTTAAAAGGAAATTTTAGTCTTTGAAGCTAGTATAATAGTAAATGTGACTATTAGGGTGGACAAGGGACAATCGTCCTTTTTACACTAGAACATGCCAATCTAGGAACAATCACACTCAACATGGTTCAAAACACACATGCAAATATGAACACCATATCTGTGTGTCTGTATAAAGAGATCGAGATAATCTTGAAAATACTTCCAGTAATCGTTCATTTAGATGTAAACATAAGAATAGATTCATGGAGTTCACAAATACAGATAGAGAACACTGAGTTGGAATGGCATGAACACACCACATATCTAATCAGTAACTATTTAGGACCTCATCATGTATGTCCAGCTTTGTGCTGAATGATTATAACAGACATTGACTTTAATCTAATGAGTCCAAAAATCTTTTTTAGTTCACTTTGTTTATCAACTTTGTATATATGACCAATGTATAAATTAGTTACTAATGAGTCGATAATAGAATATGTATTAATGTATTTACTTTGAAATATTCATATGTATTTAATAATTTTTTATTTAAAATCTTTACTTCTATCGTCGCAGATACCAAAGTTGCTACAGAAGTTCTAATACCTTTTCCTACATAGCAATTATATTTAGGGAAAATATATTTGGTACAATTATGTTAGTTGACCTAAAGATCCAGAATGTCTTGGTTGAAGCTGTAGATATTTTGTTTTACTAAAATCAAGTGTAAGTTTTTTTCCAAACAAGTTAGGAAAAAAGCGTAATTCATAAAAAATTTTCCTATGATTCCATACCTTACTATAATATTAACCCAGAGTGTCAATAGAATAAACTTATATTTACTGTGATCAACCTTCTTTATAATTTGACATGAATAATGTGCTCTCATTTTTAATTTTCTAAATTTTTCTCCCATAATCTCAATGGCCTGTTTGCTGATTTCCTCATTCATAAAAATATAATTACCTCAACCAGTCATGTTAAAACTCAGGAAAAAACACAACTTATAAAAGTTTTGTGTAGTGTTTCCTATGTGTTATTCACATTTATTACCTTCTCTCTGAGCTTTTCATTCTTCAATTCTCGCTCGTATATGAAAAATAAACAATGTCTTTTTGACTTATTTTTGGAAGGCTTTTGTCATTTTCCAAATACGTCTCTGAATAGTTAAAGTCAGTTAAATCTATTTAGAGAGTTTCAAATTTCTAAGAAATATCTGATATTTAGTAGCTTCCTGCCAAAATTAATGGATTGGAATATATTCATTAGATAGAAAGATGATCTATATTTCACTTTTGCTAATGCAGATGGTGCTCTTAAGTTCTGATTTCTTACATGACAAACAACCCGTGAAGAAAGGCTCATTAATAATCTGGCAAATACTGTCAGTTGTATGACTCGATTTTCCATTAGTAATGTTATCCCTTAATTTTCTCCTGCCAGAAGAGTGCTGATTCTCCTAAGCAATTGACAGTAATACATCTATCTATCTATCTATCTATCATCTCTATCTCTATCTCTATCTCCATCTATCTATCTATCTATCTATCTATCTATCTATCTATCTATCATTTATCAATATACATGCACATACACACATATATGTATCTATACATACACATACACACATTATATACATACACATACACATATACATATATATACATATATATATCTACACACACATGTGTGTGTGTGTGTGTGTGTGTGTGTGTGTGTGTGTGTGTGTGTGTGATCAAAAGAGGGATTGAGTTTAAAGACAAAGCCTAGCATTCCTTGAAGGACATGAACTGAAGATGTGTTGTGGAATAACTAGTGGATTTGGTGAGGCCAGAGGCAGCATATTTGAAGGGAAGAGGCTGTTGAAACTGGATATTGATGGAAAGAGAACTAGTAAAAAGAATTTTTGAAGAATTCTCTTCCCTTTGACCATCTGTGAGGTAAAATCCCTGGCCTGGAGTAGAAGAGGGAAGCTCTGCTGAGAGCAGCTTCTGATGGCAGGGAATATTATTTTCTTATATATGCAGCTATTGAAACATAGTTTATCATTCCTCATCTTAACTGTCAAGGACTAAAATCAGTAATGATAACTGGAAATGTCAGTTTCATGTTCAAAATAATCTGTAATTGCTTCCCTATTTTACCAGGTCTCTTATCAATTATCATTGCTTTTATTTCCCCCCTAAATCATCACTTTGGTCCTTAATCAAACGTATCCCTCAATTATGCTGCAGAGAATCTAATTTTCCCTATGTGGCATTTCCGCTTGAGTCTTTTTTCTTTTCCACATTCACAATATCTAATTTTTAAAATTATTTTTTAATTAAAAATTATTGGTGTGACATTGATTAAAAAAATCAAATAAGTTTCAAGTGTACAATTCAACAGTTTGCTGTATAAATATTGCATTGTACGTTCACCACCTAAAGTTAGATTTCCTTCCGTGTCACTAAATATTTCACCCCTTTTACTCCAATCTACCTCCCACCTACACCCCTTCCCCTCTAGTAACCACTAATCCACTGTCCGTGTCTATGAGTTTTTGTTTGTTTGTCATGTTTGTTTGTTGCTTTCAGTTTTATATCCCATATATGAATGAAATTATATGGTTTTCACAATATCCAACTTTTAGAAAAAAGACAATAGCATATAAATGAATCAAGGTACAGAATTCCTCACATTATAAAAGTCAATTCCTGGGTCATTATCAATTGATAAATATATTGATCACATCAGTGTAAGTATTTAAGTTAATCATTTTGTCTACAGTGATTGCAGCTACAAGATGAAGAAAAAACTCAGTTTATCCAGTTGTTACAAATGTAGGAGGAAAATGAAAAAAGGAATAACAAGATTCTATGCAGAACCAAGAGTCCACTTCCTTTTTTTCCCATAGACACTGTTTTATAATCCATGGTGGTGATTTTTCTAGCCACACCATTAAATATATTTGGTTAGATTACATTCTAAATTCATTGGAGTAAATGTCTGTATGGGATACTTGGTTTTATAAAACTTTCATAGCTGGATGATATCGAGCATTTCCTATACTATCTTTTTGCAAAGGAGTGCTATTGAGTCAAATGAGCAAGAGAAAACATAATAATATAATATTATAACTATTTTTATAAAATAACAATTCAGTTCATATTTTGTGATATGTTCAAAAATATCTTAGAAAACCATGGTGTGTGTATGTGTGTATTGAACACATACATTTGTATGTTCACCTTAAGCTTTAGTAGCTAATGTTAACATTTGGACCTTAATGTGGAATGTGGATTCTAAATTATTCTAGAGATATGATTATTAATATAAAATAATAGCCTATATTTCATAACTAGTATTAAAGTGGTATAATTTATAAATAATAATAATATTGAATAATTTTGCCCATTTTTCCAGTATTAGACATTACCAAGTAAAGTAGACATTAGTGGTAACATGTATCTTAACTGATTGTGTGTGTGTTTATTCTGTGAATTTTTAATTCTTTAAAAACTACAAATGTATTAGAAGCCACGGAGTAAGATTAAATCAGCACTAGTGGAAAATTGAAGTTATTGATTATTCTGCATTTTTCATATCCATAGTGTGAAGCCATTCAGGAAACTTTTTGCCAGCCACTAGAAAATAAGATAAGATTTTTTAAATTTTAATCCCTCAATTTGTTCTATGTAATGAGCACATCAATCTTGAGAATTGAGATTACTTATGATCTATATTTTCAGTGTACTACTATGTCATTTAAGGTACATAGGTACAGAATGAATGCATAAGCACTTTTATTACCTTCTACTGGGTAACAATCCGTCCAGGTGATGTAGGTGTACCCTGAATTTGGAGAACCACTTTTAGTCTCTTAATTTTAAAACCTATCAATTTTACATTTACTCATAATTTTAGTGAATATGATTATACCGTTCCTGTCTCTCCCTTTCCTTTTTGCCAACTATGGACAGATTTTATTTTATTTTTTTCTATTCCTTTCCTTTTATTCTCACTAGAGGTATTTTTAATATTCATCTTAGTTGAGATCTTTTACTACATGGCAGCTATGTCCATACTTAAAATGTTTACAGTCTCAGAAAGAAGATACAACATCTGGATTGCCAAAATAAGGCATGCCTCTTTTGAACCAGGAAATATATAAGGCCCTGAGCATGTTAAATGCTGAAATTTTTCTATGAGACCCAAACTACCTTTACATCTTATGTAATCATCTCACTTTTAAAATATTTTTATGAGTTGGAAAAGGTGCTCTTATTTAACAATCAAACTATAGTAATTAATTATTGCACAATATGATGACGTCTGTGAATGTTGTTTCAGTGTTTTCTTAATATTGTGTCAAATTGCTATTAAGAAGGTTTGCATAATTATTTAAGATTATTCTAAAGGTATGTGGAGTAAGCTTTCTTTCTGGGTAATTTTATATGATAATTGCTTATCACTTTGGCTTTATGGTTTATATTATTTGTTTGTAATATAGCCTACAAGCTGAACAAGTGGATGTCCCTCAGTCTCAGCAGATACAAAACCCTGGCTACTGTGAGAGTAGCAATATTAGCAGCACTCTGTATATTTTTAACAATAAATAAATAGGTAAATAGAAAGGCTACATTGGGGAACAAAAGGAGCCACGTGAACACTTGTGAAATGCTCTCTAATCTTGACAGACCCGTAGATATAGAGAACAAGCTGATGGTTGCCAAAGGGGAGAGGGAGCATGGGAATAAAAAAAAAATGCCCTCTCAATTAAACCCTACCCTTTCATATTTTTTCTCATGCAACTCTTTCTCGTCTCAACACTCTAAGCATCCTGTTTCCTGAATTTTTCCACACAGCCTTCTCCACCCTACTCACTTCCTATACCCAGTCCTAGATTCCCTACATACTTGTTCTGTGGTCTTGGACAAGTTATTGAATCTCTCTGAAACTCTATTTCCTCATCCCTAACGTATAAGTAAAGCATTTAACACATAATTTCTGGCACATAGTAGCAGTCAATAAATGGTAATTCTTATCTATTTCTGTCATTATTATTATTTCTATTATTAATGATAGAATTTCAGGTGTTTTATGATGTATTTGTTTGTGGCTTTCTCACAGCCTCAAATTAACCATGTCAGCAAATGTCATGTAGGCTGGCCCCAACTGGTATTCCAAGGATGAGTGGAAACTGTCTGTCCCTTGGTGTAGGCAATGAGTACAGGCAATAATAAAGTTTATTGAATATAGACAATTTTAAATAATAATAAAACTGAGTAAAACCTGTTTGCATTTTAGTATCACCTTTCACAGCAAGACAGTGCAAGTAATAAGCCTTCCCATGGGAGCAGACATTCACATTGTCTGGACTTTGTACAACACTGGGTTGGCCTTGAGGCATAATATTGTCTTTATCCAAAACAACTTGAAAATATTCTGAAGGATTCTGATAGTAAACTAAGCCCACTTTAAAGTTCAGAAACAAGATCCATTATCAATTTCTCAATTTGGGCTAACCATCAAAGATTTTGATAATTATTAATGGTTTATCTATTTTTTTTTTTAAAAAAAATTAGTACTAAAAACTATTCTTTGAAAAATATCACTTTTCTTTGAAAAGTCCAACTTTTGTATTTTTAAATAAAGTTTTATTGGAACACAGTCACACCCATTTGTTTATGTATTGTCTGTGGCTACTTTCGCACTACAATGAGAGAATTAGTAATTGTAACAGAAATCATGTGGCAAGTCTAAAATACTATCTGACCTTACAGAAAAATTTGCTGAACCCTAATCTAGAGTAAATATATGTATTATATATGTTATTATATATATGTGTGTGTGTGTGTGTGTGTGTGTGTGTGTGTGTGTTAAGTTGAAAGAAAGATATTACATGTTCATATACAGAATAAAATAGATATTTTAAAGTAATAAAACCTATTTATTTAGACCTTTATGAATGCTTTTAAAATATGCCTATTGATTTTAATATTTCAAAGGTCAAACATTCCTGAGGCATATCATCAGGTCTTAGAGTCACTGCTGATTGTAATATCCCTCCATGTGATGATATTCAGAATTCCACATGACTCCAAAATGTGGAAGTTAAATGTGAAGTAAATGCAGCCTGAACATGATGAAGAGAGACTAACTTTCTTCCCCATTAAAATGGCTAATTAATTAAATTAGATATCAACCAAGGTGAGTTGGCCTTCGTAATATTTTTTAAATGTTTTAAATTAAATGCCTTTATGTGGAGCCTCTACGTGCTATGTTATCACTGTCCTCAACATTCCTTAGTAAACCCTTGACCCATTTTACACATTTAAATGACCTCCTTGACCCAGGTGGGCATTTGAGTTCGTAACCTTTCAACAAAAATGTGGAATGTTCCCTGATGTAACTACGGTTTATAAATTACTATAACATATTCATGAAAATTATTAATTCTTGTAAATAAGGCTATTATCATTTTGTTTGTGAGGCATCAGAAATTAACATTAACATTAAGTTAGGGAATAACAATATTTGATTTGTCGCAGAGAATGAGCATGGGTCTGCAATGAAAGCAGTTCTCACTGGCTTCTTCCCACCCCACCCCCTTAATCACAGTTCATCATCTAACAATCTTACATTAATTCACACAAACAGTTCTATGTCAAATATACTCTAGTTTGTATTTTCTTAAATTTAGATTTTTCAGGTTTCAGATTTCTAGAATATGACTCTGATATAAGATTTCCCTTTGACAGAATAAAAATAAACTTTTAAATCTTTTACATGAGAATTTTTATGCATAGTAACCAAACATCAATATGCCTTCCTTAAGTAAACTAAGGGTGAGATTATTCAAGATGTAAAATCTCATTTCTTTTATGGAATTTAAATTTGAAGTACACCTTTGAAAGGTAATAGAATGTAGTTCATTGAAAAGTAGTACTATATTGGATTGAAAGGAAACGTGGCCGAGTGAGAGACGTCCCCAGATCTCTCCCCTTGAAACAACAATAAGCTGAACATCTAAAATTCAACAACAAAACAACCACTCAAACTGCACACCAGCATGTCTGAGCATGAGATCTGCACATAAGAGCTACCACAGGTCAGAACCCCGGTGTCAGGCAGTGGACTGGGAGAAATAAAGAAGCTGCCTCTCACAGCCTCTGGAGCTCCCTGTAAGGGGAGAGAGAGGGGAGAAGGTGCGTCGAATTACCTGAACAGCAGCCAGCAGCAGGGCCCAGTTGTCAGGGCAGAAAGCAGAGAAGCAGATGGGAGAAAAACAACAGTTGATTTTTACTGGCCACAGTTGCAAAAAGTGAGGCTAAGCCGCAGCCCCCAACCCCAACCCAGAAGGCCCTTCCCCCCCCCATACCCTCCGAGACCAAACACCACGGAGCCCCAGGGGAATCAGCAAACACTACCGAAACTGTTGTTAACACTGACAGGAAATGAAACTGAGGGTAGAGAGCATGATTAAATATCTACAAGAAAATAAAGGCATTATATAAAGGCATTATTAAGGCTTTATATAAAGCAGGGATCCAAGAGGCTTAGACGCCACCTACTAGAAACCAAAAGAAAAGTGCTTTCTTTGCAACAGGCTAAAGAGAGACCTTTATATAATAAATCTTCTTTCTGGAAAGAAAAGTGGAATATACTTCCATTAATGCCCAGGAGAAGAAATAGTCCATTAAACACCATGAACAACCAAGGTGACAAGGCATCTCAGAAAGAAAGAGAAAAATCTCCAGAAAATAAGCTTACAGACGTAGAAATATGCAAATTAAATGACGGATATTCAGGATGGTACTTCTGAAAAAACTCAGTGAGTTCCGAAATGAGTCATATCAACAATTTCAGGAATTGAAAATACACCTAGATGAGCAGAGCAAGTAGATTGAAACCCTCAAAAGGAACCAAATAGAACTTCTGGAGATAAACACACTGCAAGAGTTGAAAAATGAAATAGCAAGCTTGGGAAAAATAGAGCAAATGGAAGAAAGGATCCGTGATATCGAAGACAGAAATATAGAAATAAATCAGAAGGAAGAAGAGAGAAACTGAAGAATGAAAAATCATGAAAGAGAAATACAAGATCTAGCTGACACCATCAGGAGAGGAAACATAAGAATAATGGGCATGCATTATCGAAGGTGAGGAAAAGGAGCAGGGACTAGAAAGGATTTTCAGACAAATAGTTGATGAGAATTTCCCAAATCTAAGGAATGAGCTGGAGCCTGGAATTCAAGAAGTCAACAGAACACCCAATTTCCTCAACCCCAAAAGGCCTTCACCAAGACACATCGTATTAAAATTATCAAAAAACAATGACAAAGACAGAATTCTCAGGGCAGCCAGGGAGATGAAAACGGTAACTTATAAAGGAAAACCTATTAGATTATCCTCGAACTTCTCAGGGCAGACCTTACGAGCCAGAAAGGAATGGAATCAAATATTTAAACTATGAAGTGAAAGGAACTACCAGTCTAGAATAATGTATCTAGCTAAGCTCTCCTTTAGATATAAAGGAGAAATTAAGACCTTTCCAGACATACAAAAATTGAGGGAATTCTCCACTATGAGGCCTGCACTACAGGAAATACTGAAAGGGGTCAGCTCACCTAAAACAAAATGACAGAATGAATAAATAAATAAATAAATAAATAAATAAATAAATAAATAAATAGATAGATAGATAGATAGATAAATAAATAAACAAACACACAACTAGGAGTACAGGCAAATAGAAGCAGAGGAGTGCAACCCTTACTAAGAACAGGGCATTATAAACTTAAATAATAAGAAGAGAATTGCTATAGCAATATAGTAATGAACGTTCAGCATACATAGGGACAAACTGAGATAACAATGACTAAAAAGGGGAGAATTCAAAGATCTAAATTCGCAAAGGGGAGTAGAGATAAGGCATGCACAGGAGAAAATGGACGACTGTATATATATATAACTATCTTTTACATATTCGTAATGGTAACCACACGCCAAAGATTCAGAACTGAAGTATATAACATAAAATAAGAAGGACAAGAGGGAAAAACTCACAAAGCCAACCAAAATAAAGAAAACAGAAACACATGGACAAGGAAGCAATGGAAACACTGAGCTACCAGAAAACAAAAGATAAAATGGCTACAAGAAGACCGCATATTTCAGTAATCGCCCTAAATGTAAATGGATTGAACTCACCAATAAAAAGGCACAGAGTTGCAGAATGGATCAAAAAACAAAACCCAAACAATCGCTGCCTCCAGGAGACACGTCTCAGCTCCAAAGACAAATATAGACTCAAAGTGAAAGGGTGGAAACTGATATTTCAAGCAAATGACATTCAGAGAAAAGCAGGAGTAGCGGTACTAATATCGGACAAAATAGATTTCAAAATCAAAAAGGTAAAGAGATATGGAGGGACACTTCATAATGATAAAGGGAATCATGCACCAAGAAGACATAACACTTATTAATATCTATGCTCCCAATCAGGGAGCCCCGAAATGTTTTAAACCATTACTAACAGAACTAGAGGGAGAAACAGACCAAAACACTATCATAGTAGGGGACCTAAATACGCCACTGTCGGATATGGACAGATCATCCAAACAGAAAATCAATAAGGAAATAACATCCTTAAATGACACATTAGACAAACTGGACATAATTGACATTTACAGAGCCTTCCATCCCAAAACAGCTGCTTATACATTCTTCTCTAGTGCACATGGAACATTCTCAAGGATTGACCACATACTGGGACACAGAGATAGCCTCAACACATATAAGGGGGCTGAAATCATACCAACCATATTCTCTGATCATAAGCTTTGAAACTAGAGATTAACTGCAAAAAGAAAGCAGGAAGAACCACAAATATATGGAGATTAAACAACATGCTACTGAAGAATAACTGGGCCAGAGAAGAAATAAAAAGAGAAATCAAGGGATACATAGAAACAAATGATAATGATAGTACAACATATCAAAACTTTTGGGACACGGCAGAAACAGTCATAAGAGGAAAGTTCATATCATTACAGGACTACCTCCAAAAACAAGAATGAGCCCAAATAAAAAACTTAACGCTTCATCTTAAAAAACTAGAAAATGAAGAAAAAAATGAAGCCTAAAGTCAGCAAAAGTAAAGAAATAATCAAAATTAGAGCAGAAATAAATGAAATTGAAAACAAACAAACAAACAAAAACAATAGAAAAAATAAATGAAACAAAGAGCCGGTTCTTTGAGAAAGCTAATAAAATTGACAAACCCCTGGCTACACTCATTAAAAGAAATGAGAAAGTACACAAATAAACAAAATCAGGGATGAAAGAGGGAAAATTATGACTGACATCGCAGAATACAAAGAATCATACAAGAATACTATGAAAAAGTATATAACATCAAATTCAATAACTTAGAAGAAATGGAACAGTACTGAGAAAAAATACAACCTTCCTAGACTGAATCAAGAAGAACTGGAAAATCTAAATAGACCGATCAGCAGTATGGAAATTGAAACAACCTACCAAAAAGTAAAAGTCCAGGACCAAATGGCTTTACCAGTGAATTCTACCAAACAAAGATTTAATACCTATTCTCCTCAAACTCTTCCAAAACATCAAAGAGGAGGCAATACTTCCTCTTTTTTTTATGAGGCCAATACTACTCTGATATCAAAACCTGGTAAAGATAATACAAAAAAGAAAACTACAGACCAATATCTCTCATGAACACAGAAGCAAAAATCCTAAATAAGATACTAACGAACTGAATACAGCAACGTATTTAAAAGATTATACACCACGATCAAGTGGGATTCATCCCAGAGGGACAAGGATGGTTCAACATATGCAAATTGATTAATATGATACACCACATAAACAAATTAAAAAATAAGAATCATATGATCATATCAATAGATGCAGAAAAAGCCTTCGACAAGATACAGCATCCATTTATGACCAAAACATTTAACAAAATCAGTATAGGAGGAAAGTACCTTAACATAATAAAGGCCACCTATGACAAACCCTCAGCCAACATTATAGTTAATGGTGAAAAACTAAAAACCTTCTAAGATCAGGAACAAGGCAAGGCTGTCCATTATCGCCACTGTTATTCAATATAATTTAGAGGTCCTAGCAAGTGCAATCAGACAAGATAAAGATATAAAAGGCATTCAAATAGGAAACTAAGAATTCAAACTGTCACTATTTGCGGATGACATGATTCTCTATAGAGAAAATCCTAAAGACTCCTCAAGAACACTGCTAGAAACAATAAGCAAATACAGTAAAGTCTCTGGATACAAAATCAACGTTCAAAATTCCACAGCTTTTCTATACTCTAATAATGAAGTATCAGAAAAAGAAGTGGAAAAAAGAATTCCTCTTGCAATTGCAACAAAAAGAATAAAATACCTAGGAATAAGTTTAACGAAACATGCGAAGGATCTATATAATGAAAACGGCAAAACCCTGTTAAAAGAAATCGAAGAAGATATAAAGAAATGGAAAGATATTCCATGTTCTTGGATTGGAAGAATCAACATAGTTAAAATGAACATATTACCTAAAGCATCATACAGATTTAATGTAATCCCCATCAAAATCCCATTGGCATTTTTTAAAGAAAAAGAACAAAAAATCATCAGATTTGTACGGAAGCACAAAAGACCCCAAATTGCCAAAGCCATCCTGAGAAAGAACGAAGCTGGAGGCATCACTCTGCCCGACTTCAAATTATACTACAAAGTGATAGTAATCAAAACGGCATGGTATTGGGAGCAAAGCAGACACATGGACCAGTGGAACAGAATCGAGAGTCCAGAAGTAAACCCATATTTATATGGGCAAATAATTTTCAGCAACAAAGCCCAAAACATACAGTGGAGAAAGGAAAGCCTCTTCAATAAGTGGTGCTGGGGAAACTGGAAAGCCACCTGCAAAAGAATGAAACTAGACTGTTGTCTATCACCACACACCAAAATCAACTCAAAATGGATTAAGGACCTGAATATAAGACCTGAAACAATAAAATGCATAGAAGAAAACATCGGAACTAAACTTAAGGACCTTGGACTTAAAGAGGATTTGATGAATTTGACCTCGAAAACAAGGGAAGTAAAAGCTAAAAATCAATGAATGGGACTACATCAAACTAAAAAGCTTCTGCTCAGCAAAAGAAACCGTCAACAAGGTAAAGAGACAACCATCCGAATGGGAAAATATATTTGCAAGGAACGCCTCCGATAAAGGCCTAATATCCAAAATATACGAAGAACTCATACAACTCAATAACAACAAAAATCAAAAAATGGGCAGAGGACATGAACAGACACTTCTCCCTAGAGGACATACAAATGGCCAACAAATATTTGAAAAGATGCTCAACATCGCTAGCTATTAGGGAAATGCAAATCAAAACCACAATGCGATACCATCTCATACCTGTTAGAATAGCTATAATCAACAGGTCAAGTAATAACAAATGTTGGAGAGGATGCGGAGAAAAAGGAACCCTCATACACTGCTGGTGGGACTGCAAATTGGTACAGCCACTATGGAAAACAGTATGGAGGTTCCTCACAAAACTAAGAATTGATCTACTATATGATCCAGCCATCCCTCTACTGGGTATTTACCCCAAAAAACTTGAAAATCCATATCCGAAATGATATTTGCACACCGATGTTCATAGCAGCATTATTCACAGTGGCCAGGACATAGAAGCAAGCGAAGTGTCCTACGATAGATGATTGGCTAAAGAAGCTGTGGTACATATATACAATGGAATGTAACTCAGCCATAAGAAGAGATGAAATACTGCCATTTGCAACAACATGGATGGACCTTGAGATAATCGTGCTAAGCGAAATAAGCCAGACAGAAAAAGTCAAAAATCACATGATATCACTTATATGTGGGATATAAACCAAAAAGTAATAAATGAACAGGACAAACAAACAGAGACTCATGGATATGGACTATAGACTAGTGGTTACCAGAGGGTAGAGGGTGGGGCAGGAGAGGGTAGGTAGACAGTTAAAGGGCATCAAATATGGAAAGGCAGGGGGAGGGCGAAGTGGGTAAAGGGAATCAAATATATGGTAGCTGAAGAAAACTGGACTTTGAGTGGTAAATACACAATAGAATATACAGATGTCAAATGATAATGTACACCTGAACATTATATAATTGTATTAACCGATGTTATCCCAATAAGCCTAATTTAAAAAAAAAAATGATTCATCAAAATATATCATTTGGAAACTTAAAAGGCCAATCAAAGTTTGGTAAAAAACTTTTATTTACAACATATGTAACCGATATAGGACTCAAAATGTTTAAAGATAAAAAAAAAGTCCCTATTCCCACAGAGCAATTAAGCCTAGAGAAGAAGAGAGGAAATAAAGAACTAAATATACGTATCACATCTCATAGAGATAAATGTTATGATATTAAAAATAAAGCAGGGTAAGCTGGTAGTGATGGATGGTGATAATTTGGGTATGGTAATCTGAGTAGGACTCTCTAAATAAGTGACATGTGAGAGATACTTGAATAAAGTTGGCCATATGAATGTCAGGAAAGGAATATTGCACACAGACAGAAGAGCAAATTCAAGGCTCTGAAATGGGAGAGTTGTCATTCTCAATGAGGACTTTAGATTTTATTTTAAAATGTAATGGGAGGCTTTTTATGAGAAATATTTGTTTATTAAAAGCGTATTATGAGATAGAAGATGGGTCAAGCCTAAAACCGGCTGACCACATGGAAATGAGGTTACGTACCCCTAAGGGGTGGTAAGGGTTACAGCCAGGGGAGATGGAGAGCTGTAACTCGGGAGTGGGGGAAAGGTCTGCGTTGTATTTGGGGGCTGTGTTGGGGTGGTTCCAAAGGCATTCCTAGGTGATTGGCAAGTGAGGTCATTTTGATTGACACCTGGCTGCTATACAACTTTGCCTAGTGTGCATGTGCTTACCCAGAATTCAGTCTGTTAGAATTAGATTCATGAATTCCCAGGCAGAAACAGTACTATGATGACATTTTGCGCAGGCATCTGTAGCCGGATTAGGCCAGCTAAGACTGTGACTGTCCTTTCCTTTGTCTCTGAGGATGAAAGAGGACTTCTTTAGCTACCAATAGGGTATTCTTTGGGCGGTCTCTAGGCTGGGTCCCTATTCCTTTGTTCTCCCTATTACTCATGTCTGACTAGCTATTAACATTCCCCCCTCAAGTATTATGGACTCAAATCTTTGGGGTTTTGGGCTGATGACCTCTCTGGCTACTTCAGGCTGAGGAGGAACAAAGATGGAGGATTGGGCCCCTTATACTTGCTCTCTGTCAACAGGGGGCAACAGCTTTCAATGCCAGTCTAGGGGACAGCAGTATGGTACAGGATCCATTGACTGGAGTGGGTGATGGTTTCCTTGGAGAACCATCTGCAGATGAATTGCCTGGACCATGTTATGAACAGCTGAACTTCAGGTGATTCTCCATGTTGATTATTTTATAATTTGGTTGTAATTTCAATGCGGACCTGGGAGGAGATGAACCCTGCTTTTATCTAGTCCGAACATCTTCCTCTCCCCAATAGGAAGCCTTTTGAGGATTATAATCAAGGAGGAATGTGACTTGGTTTTTATTTTTAAAAGATCACACTGGTTTGCTATGTGGAAAATAATCTATAGCAGGAAAACAATAGTAGGAAGAAGGCAGGATAAGAGACTCTTGCTATTGTCAATCAAAATATTATAGTTGCTTGGAGAAGAGCAGTAAAGGTGGAAATGGTGAGAAGTACTCACTTTGGGAATACATAGTGAAAGTATATCAAACTTCAGCATAGAATTAGAGAAGTTGAGCAACTGGGTGAGTGGTGATGACATTTACTCAGATGTAGAATATGGCAAGAAGAGCAAATTTAGAGGTAGGAAATTATGAGTGTTCTTCTGATCGTGCTTTATTTTAAATGCCTGTTACACATGCTAATAGAGGTGTCATATGGGCAATTGACTATAGCAGGCTGGAGTTCACCACTGAAGATACAAATTTGGGGATTAAAAGGTATATATAATATAGAAAATCATGATAATTGAATTACCTAGGGAGTGAATCCCAAGACTGACCTCCGGGTGAATCCAACACTGAGGTCAGAAATAGGAGAATTTCAAAAGATAACGGAGAAAGAGCAGAACAACAGGACCTGTGGTGTTAGAAGAACAAAGTTAAAAAAGTATTTTAAAAAGGTATGAATTACTTATTAGGTTCAATACTCTTGAATAAGATGAAAATACTAATTGGATTTTTGCCATGTTCACCTTATTGGTGACCTTCTCAAGACAGTTTCACAAAGATAGTAGGACAAAATCCTGATTGGAATGAATTAAAGAGAACATGGGAGTTGAAGAAGTGGAAACAGTGATTTATAATCAACTTTTTCTGTTAACTTTTCTATAAAGTAGAACAGAGAATCCAAAGTGGAAGCTGGAGAGAAAAATTAGGTCAAGATTATTTTTATTTTGTTTGTTCAATTATTTTAGAAGATGTGAGTTGAAAGAGCCTTTTTTTGTCTTTGTGTGTGTGTGTGTGTGTGTGTGTGTGTGTGTGTTTGAATGATAGTAATTATCTTCAAGAAAGAAAAATAAGGGGGCAAATACAGGACAAATATTTGATTAGGCAAAATGTGGAGATCCAATACACAAGAGAAAGGTTTTGCCTTGGTAGATTACAGAGTTCATCCTTTGCTTCAGAAGGGATAGGGAATGTGGGTACAGATGTGGCTGGCCTGGTAGATTTGGTGACAGGGAGAAAAGGAGGTTCTCTTCTATTTTTATGTTATCAGTGAGTACTAAGCAATGCTTTGAGAGGGAAGAATGAAGACTGTGTTGGGTAATTGGCAGAATTAAAATGGTCATTTTAGAAAGTGTGAGAATATATTGATGAGGGAAATGGAGTAGAACTTTCAGCTAGTATTGAGGATCATTTAAGAGTTATGCAGTATACTTAACTAGTCAGTGTGGTATGTGGTTTTCTTTAGCCATATTTAACTGTTTGGGCTCAGGTGCGAGAATGATAGAGATTAAGACTTAACCAGGGCGGGGCTTTATTAGAAGAATATAAGAGTGAGAGAGAAAGGAAGGGAGTTAAAAGTATACTCAAACAAGTGATAGTGGTGGACAACAGAATCTAAGCTGGGAAAGTAAGGAACTGAAACCATAAGGCATAATTAATACTGAAAGGGTGTTGCCCTAATAAACTTAATTTAAAAAATATTAATATTGTGTTAAGTTTGCATGGTGACAGATGATTACTAGAAGTAGTGGGGTGATTCCTTTGTAAGGTATAAAAATATTGAATCACTATATTTATACACCTTAAACTAATCTAATATTGTATACCAACTTTACTTGAATTAAAAAAAAAGAATAAATGACTAAATGCATTTAAACAAAGATATATGTTCAAGCCATAATTGAGGAATGATATCTAATCTGTAATTTGTGTATCGGAGACTTTTTGTGATAACAAAAGAAAAGCTATGCTTGATTAGAATTGTGAAAATAACACCTAATGTGGTACTCCTTTTGAGGATTTTAAAAGGGATGTATATCATGAGCATTTAGAGAAAAAGTAAAATAGAATGGTATGAAATTTAAGGAAGAATCTAAATTTCAGTAAGGTGGGTATGACTCATCATTTTTAATGATGGAGATCAATGATAAGAATGTGATAAAGTATTAGATGATTAAGAATTCTTTGGTGACTTTTGAGAAGGATAGCTTAACAAATTTGTGGAGACAAAGGAAATAAAAGTAAATTGTATTTTCTCCTCAGTCTAAGATAGAGAAAAAGGGACCAGAGTTACCCTCTGAAACAACCAAAAACTATGGGAAAAAATCTAAGACAATATTTTGTAAGACACTGGACATCAGGCAGCAGAGATTGATCCCTGAGAGACAGGAAATAAATGAGGTGAGCCCTATGATTGCCCCAGATTATTCCTTAAATTTCCAGGGCATGGATCAAGGAGGAGGAACCCAGGCAGAGATCAACAGTCACTCTAAATTTAGGAGATGAAGGTAAGAGACTTTGGAGAACACGGTGGGTAGAGTTCTCAAAACTGGAGCAGATGATTTTATGCAGAGAAAAAACTCCAGAAATATTAGAGCCCCACCCCTATCCCAGTTGTTCACTTGATTATTGATCTGCTCACGCTTGTGAGGAAGTTACTTGAAGCCAGAAAAGGAACCATCTAAAAAGATTATAAGTAACAGTGCCTTGCACTCATCCTGGAATAGAGACTGTTCCTGCCAGCAGACTCGAAAGCATCAAGATTCACAGACATTGGATAGTATACATGGAAGGGTTCTGCCTGAGTAGTGGGGAGTAATTAACCATAGGTTGAGCACTACTCTGTTTCTACCTATAAAATCTTAAAGACCCCATTTGCAAGCAACTTAACAGCATCCAAGAACAAAGATAAAAAGTATTTATAAAAATACAAAGCTATCTGGAACCTCTCCACCTAAAATTCACAATTTTTGGCATCCAATAATAAAGGTGAAAGAGGCAGTAACATGCTTCTCGTAATAAATAGATCAATCAATCAGAACCAACCCAGAATTAACAAATGTTAGAATTAGCAGGAAAAAACACTAAAACAGTCGTTATATCTATATTCTAATTGTTCAAAAATTAAGCAAAGACATGAAAAATCAAACTAACCCAAACTTCTAAGATGAAAGTTTCAAAGTATGAGATGAGAAAACATATTAGAAGGCATTCATGAGATTAGATATTGCAGAAGAAAAGATTATTGTACTTGCAGATTCAGTAAGAGAAATGATCTGAAATATAACACAGAGGGAAAAATATATAAATAAGCATAGCATCAATTAGCTATACAAAACTTCAAGTAACCCAATATATGGATAATTGCAGTCTACAAAGAATAAGAGAAGGCAGGATGAAAAACACATTTGAAGTAATAAATTATGGCAATTCCACCTCCAAATTTGATGAAACTACAAACACACAAATTCAAGGTGTTCAACAAACCCCAAGCACAGGAAACATAAAAAAAGACACCAAGGCACATTATGATCAATTTGCTCATAAACAATGATAAAGAGAACAGCTAGAGGAAAAAAAAAAAGATACATTAGGTATAAACAAAAGAAAAATCAGGGTGACATTAGACTTCTTATCTAAAACAAAACAAGAAAACAATAGAATCATACTTTTTAAAGTACTGAAAGAAAAAACTTATCATCCTAGAATTCCATACACAGAGAAAACCAAGTGGAAGTATTGATCTATACAAAGGAATGAAGAATAATAAAATTGATAATTACATAGGTAAATGTATGAGATTTTTATATGTTAAAATCTATTTAAGAGTGTTAAGTAAAAGTAATTTAAAAAGTAGTATAAAGGTTATAAAATATATACAAATTAATGAATGTCAAAATGCTATAGATTGAATATTTGTGTTCCCTCCAAATTCATATGTTGAAACCTAATCCCCAATGTAATAGTATCTGGAGGTAAGGACTTTGGGAGATGATTAAGTCATAAGGGTAGAGCCCTTATGAATGGGATTAGTGCCTTTATAAACGAGCTCCTATAGTGATCCTTTACTCCTTTAGCCATGTGAGGACCCAATACAAAGATGATTATCTATGCACCAGATACCAAAGCTGCTTACACCTTGAACTTGGACTTCCCAGCCTCCAGAACTGTGAGAAATACATTTCTGTTGAGTATAAGCCAAGCTATCTAGTCTATGGTGTTCTGTTATAGCAGCCTGAAAGAAGTAAGACAGAGATTGTTACCAAGAAGTGAGTGTTGCTGAAAAAAATACCTAAAAATATGAAAGTGGCTTTGGAATTGGGTAATAAGTAGAGACTGGAAGAGTTTTGAGGTGCATATTGGAAAAAGCCTACATTACCATGAACAGATCATTAAAGGAAACACAACAATAGATCAAAGTTGAGAGGAGAAATCAATCAAACAGAAAACAGAAAAAATATTGGGAAAAGTCAATAAAATAAAAAAAACTGTTTCTTTAAAGAGATTGATAAAATGTATTATTCTCTAGCTAGTCTGATTAGGGGGGGAAAGAAAAAAAGAAAGAGGATACAATTTACGAAAATCACTAATAAAAGAGGTTACACCACTACAGATTCCATAGATATTTAAAGGATAACAAGGAAATAGTATGAATACTTCATGGCGATAATTTTGAAAATATAGATAAAACATGTTACCTGAAATATACAAACTAACTAAACTCATTCAAGAAAAAGCATATAAGCTGAATATCACTATATCTGTTAAAGAAATTAAATTTATAGTTAAAAAAAAAACAATTCAGGCCTAGATGGCTTCTCTGGTGACTCCTACAAAATATTTAAGGAAGAAACAATACTAATCCTACACGAATAGTTCCTGAAAATGAAGAGGATGGGATATTTCCCGAGTCATTCTGTGAAGCCAGCATTATCCTGACAATAAAGCTAAGCAAAGGAATTAAAGGAAGAGACACCAGATATCCCCCTTAAATATAGATAAGAATATATTTTGGAATATTTTAACAAATCTAATCTAACCGTATATTCAAAGGATAATACATCATGACCAAGTGGGGTTTATCTCAGGAATTTAAAGTATTTTTACCGCTTGGGAATCAATCAATGTAATTTATTATTTTAACAAGCTAAAAAGTAAAAGCTATATGAATATCTCAATTGGTGCAGAAAAAGCATTTGACACAATCCAAGTATCTGACATAAAACATTTGTCACAAAGCCTCAGAACACTAGGAATAAAAAAGGAACATAAACTGAAAAAGGATCTCTACAAAAAACCTAAAGCTAGCATTATACTTAATGGCTTTAAGTATACAGCATGGAATTGGTGTAAAGATAGATAAATCAATGAAACGAAAAAGAGTGTCCAGAAATAGACCCACAGAAATATGGACAACATACACCTATGAAGTAACAAAGGTAATTCAGTGGAGAAAACTCTTTAAAAAGAATCTGGAACAATTGGATATACACAGGCAGAAAAGTAAAAATAAAAAATTTGATTCATATCTTACGTCACCCAAAAATAAATTTTAATAGATGACAGATCTAAAAGTAAAACCGAAGATTATAAAACTTTTAGCAAAATGCAAAAAAAAAAAACATTTTGATCTTTGGATAGGCATTTTTCTTAGCTACAAATCCAAAAAATAACAAATTGATAAAGTGGACTTCATGAAATGCAAAAACTCTGCTCTTTGAAAGACATTGTTAAGACAATGAAAAGACAAGCCATAGATGGAGAGAAAATTCTACAGGGTTATATATCTGATAAAGGACTTACATTCAGAATACACAAAGAGCTCTCAAAACTCAATAGATATCAAGCAACAAAATTTAAAAATGTGCAAAAAATTTGAAAGACACTTCACCAAAGGAGAGATATAAATGGCAAATAAGCACATAAACAGATGCTCAATACCAGTAGTCATTAGGAAAATGCAAATTAAAACCACAATGAGATACCACTACAGAACTATTAGAATAGCCAAAATTGAAATGACCAACCATACCATGTGTTGGGGATATGTGGATGAAGTGCAGTTATCATATACTGCTAGAAAAAATATTAAATAATACAACCACTTTGGAAAAGTTTTTTTTTTTTTTAACGTTAAACACGTATCATACACTCCAGCCATTCCACTCATAGCTAAAATTTACCCAAGGGAAATGAAAGTACATGCACATACAAATATGTGAACATGTGAAAAATTCATGGCAGCTTTATTTGTAATAGCCTCAAACTGGTAACAACCCAAATGTTCTTCAAAAGGCGAATGGATAAATAAATTGTGGTATGTCCATACAATTGTCTACCACAAAAAAGAATATACCTTTGTGGCTCATCCTAGGCAAATGAGGGCTGCACGTCAGCGCCTGCATTGACCCGCCTCCGGAAAGAATCTGGGTGCATCTGGTAAGCGGTCTCCTAGCAACCAGAGCAGCTGGGACAACAAAGCACTAAGGCCGCTTTTTGCCCTGCCGCCAGAGGTACCATGGTGGACAAGAAATGGCTGTTAGGGCCACGGACTCTGGAACCAATGCCCCTGGGAATGAACTGTAAGCCCTGGTACCAGGACAAGTTACCTTCCAAGTGTTTCGCAAAGCACAAGAACAGGTTGCTGAAGTTCCCCACCTCCCTGGATAGCCGGCAGTGGATATTTGTCAAAGAGGGACTGGATGACTTCAGGATGGGCTGTCCACCTTGTGAAAATATGATCACTCGCGGCCCTATGGAGGGATTTCTCCCTATAATTGATCATAGAGTTTCCCAACCTGCCTCCAAAAAGAGTCGGAAAAAGCTGCCCGCGGAAGTAGACATGTTTTCCACACTCTCGCCAGCCCAGCAAGCACGGAAGGCATTCGTAGAGGACAGCGAAGCCAGCCTAACTAAGTGTCCCTTGACTCACTACCTGAATCTGGAGGAAGATCTACCTGAAGACCTCTTATTAAATGTTCTGGAAGTGCTCGATCCTGACAAGAAGCTGGAGGACACATGTACTTATTGTCAGGGCACCAGGAAAAGAATGAAGTCCCCCACAAAGCTTCGTGAAAAACCTCCGGCTGAAATCTACCTGGAACCTCCCAAGAAGACTCCTCTGAAACCTTCCGACAATTCCCTTCCTGAGAAAAAGAGAAAAAAGAAGTCAGACACAAAGGATTTTCCCAAAGGTTCTCCTCTTCACAGAAAAATTCCGAGAGCAGTTCGTAAATTCTGCAGATGGGTTGATACTTTTGGAGACTTGGGCATTGATGAAGAGTTCATTATGAAACAGTTTGATATTGGCCATGAGTGCAACCCAACCTATGGTACTGGCAAAATAAAGAAAATAAGCCAAGTTCCTTTGGAATTAAGGTACAGTATACAGCTAGATCCTATAAAAGAGAGAAAATTCTCCCTACAAGAAGACAGCTGCGAGAGGAAACTGCAGAAACCATATGATCCTTATAAACCCAACCGTGTGAAAATGAGGTATGGAGCATGGTACCTGAAACCCAAGCTGTGGAAAAAACTAATAAATGATGAACCTTTGCTTGACCCCTTACTTGAAGATGAAGGTGGGATTTTTGGAAAGAACCGTGAACCAGACATTATTGATGATCTTTATGGAACAATTGCCTTTAAAGACTTCATTGTAAGCAAGGGCTACGATATGCCCGGTGTGCTCGAGAAGTTGTTTATGAGAAAGGGGTGGAATTATGATTCTGTTAATACTCCAATACACCGAGTAATTAAACTCAGCTCAACAGTAGCTGATGATTCAGAGGAAGATGATTAGACAGGTTTCTACTTACTATTTACTTGGCTATTTCATTCTCTCATTTAACATCATTCAGAATTCATGATGAGTGTCCCACTGTGTACAACTTTGGTTCCACAACATCTGTAAATTTAACAGCTGATGCTTATAAACATTTCTAAATGACTTCTGCTTGGGTTAATCAATATTTTATGTATTTTACTAATTATGAATCACTATTTATATATTCTAAAAAATTTTATAGCATTGTAAATATATTGTTATATTATTTGTAAAATAAAACTTTATAAATAAAAGAATTACATTAAAATAATCTTGTTATGTCAACTACAACATGAGATGAATCTCAAAATAATTGTGCAGAATAAAAGGAGACCTGTATAGCTCCACTATATTAAAATTATAATGAATTAATTATGATAATTATATTGTTGAGCAAAACTTGAAATCTATGTCCAAAGTAATTTTAGCCTCATTTAATAATAAAGTTGTTATCTCCCCTATTAAGATTGCATCAAAGTCCAAAATCAGATTGAAAACTATCAAAATTATAGGAGAAAATTTAGTTATACTGTTTTATCTTACCACCTGATTTAATATATTTAAAAAATTTTCATATTCATAAAAATTTCCCGTGAAGGAGTGTTTCCATATCGTACAACACTGGTGCAGAATGGCAGAGAGCTTCAAGCCCCGAAAATCTAGTGTGCAAAATAGATAAGTGAGCAAAACTACCCAGCAACATCGAATATCCTCAAGTGTTTATTCAAGTACAATTAATTTTTGCATTTCATGAATAGAAATATACAATTCACTCATACATTTAAAATAAGAAATCAAGCAACTTCTTTATATTTCCAAAATAATAGGTAAACTGTCTGGGACAGGAAATTTTATAGCTAGAAAGATTTGTAGAGGAAATCTGAAGTGCACTTCTGTTTCCAGTAATGAAGGAATTCATCTTCAAATAGAAGTATGTATTTCATCTTCATAAGGGAACATAAGCCATCAGATTGTATCATCCACTAATATTCTTGTCGCAGTCAGCTGCTCCCCTTTCACTTTTCTTTTTTTAATCGAGTTTTCTTAGTATTTGGATTACTACTCTCATTAACATTCTTGATGATTAAATATTCATGGGGACTATTCATTTAAATCCTAGCATCAGCTCTTTGATCTTGTTACCTTCATTAGGCTTGTCCTCATCTCACTACAGACACCAATCCCCATAGTCAGACTCTTAGACTTTGTTCCTGGCAATAAATACACCAACTTCAAATCCCAGTTTCAATATTGTGGCTTCTGATCCATATTTCTTACCGTGTTGACCACCTTTTTGAATATTCCCAAATCTCTAATTCTTCAATTCCAACATGATTTCCAATCCAACAATCCTTATCACCCTTTCAGTATTAATTATGCCTTATGGTTTCAGTTCCTTACTTTCCCAGCTTAGATTCTGTTGTCCACCACTATCACTTGTTTGAGTATACTTTTAACTCCCTTCCTTTCTCTCTCACTCTTATATTCTTCTAATAAAGCCCCGCCCTGGTTAAGTCTTAATCTCTATCATTCTCGCACCTGAGCCCAAACAGTTAAATATGGCTAAAGAAAACCACATACCACACTGACTAGTTAAGTATACTGCATAACTCTTAAATGATCCTCAATACTAGCTGAAAGTTCTACTCCATTTCCCTCATCAATATATTCTCACACTTTCTAAAATGACCATTTTAATTCTGCCAATTACCCAACACAGTCTTCATTCTTCCCTCTCAAAGCATTGCTTAGTACTCACTGATAACATAAAAATAGAAGAGAACCTCCTTTTCTCCCTGTCACCAAATCTACCAGGCCAGCCACATCTGTACCCACATTCCCTATCCCTTCTGAAGCAAAGGATGAACTCTGTAATCTACCAAGGCAAAACCTTTCTCTTGTGTATTGGATCTCCACATTTTGCCTAATCAAATATTTGTCCTGTATTTGCCCCCTTATTTTTCTTTCTTGAAGATAATTACTATCATT
>NW_024354062.1:0-337 GCF_902729225.1 Pteropus medius
GTACGCTGTCTGTGGGCGGCCCTGAACCCTGCAAGAGGATGCAGAGACGAATGACACGTAGTTTGTACCTCTAGGAGCTCAAAGTGTCAGTGAGTGCTCCTCCAACTTCGCCACCCCAGTACTCGCAGATGTCCGGGCATGGACCACAGAGCCCCAAGGCCCCGGGAGGGCTGTGCATTTTCCGCAAGTGAGCCTTTTCTCTGAAGTCTGCGATACTGGCTCAAAATGGACGTCACCAGAGAGCTTTTCGCCAAAGCTACCATATACATATATATGCATATATATGTTCATCTATATGCATATATATGTATATGGTGGATTTTCGAAGGAAACCTGC
>NW_024354063.1:0-1721 GCF_902729225.1 Pteropus medius
CACACAGCTGTCTGCAGTGCCTCCCAACTGAAGTCTTCCCACCGGGTGACGGCCGCCATGGACGGAGGGGCCAAAGCATCCCTGGGTACGGTGTCTGTGGGTGGCCCTGAACCCTGCAAGAGGATACAGAGACGAATGAGACGTAGTTTGTACCTCTAGGAGCTCAAAGTGTCAGTGAGTGCTCCTCCAACTTCGGTACCCCAGTACAAACAGATGACCGAGCATCGCCCACAGAGCCCAAGGCCCCGTGAGCGCTGTGCATTGGCCGCAAGTGAGCCTTTTCTCGGAAGTCTGCGATTCTGGCTCAAAATGCCCGGCTGTAGAGTGCTTTTTGCCAGAGCTCCCATAGATATATCTATATCTATATCTTTATGTGTATCTATAGATATCTCTATATCTATCTATCTATCCATCTATCTATCTAACTATCTATCTATCTATCTATCTATCTATCTATGTATCTATGGATTTCTCTCTCTCTTTCTATATATATATTTATATATATATGGTGAATTTTATAACAAAAGGCTGTGTTTTCCTTAGACATTTGAGATCAGACAGGCCGCTCCTAGCACCTCCACCTCCCCGCAGTGTGGACACCGGGCGTTCCAGAGCCACAATTCAGCATGATCTCTTTTCATCCCAGAGGCCCCAGGGCTCCTTCCTAAGGCCTCGGCTCCTTCCGCTTTCCGCAGTGGAAATCAGACTTCAGGACGGAAGCAGACACCTCCCTCGCCCTCACCTTTCTGCCTGGGATGGTCGTGATGGTCCCCGTGGACGCATTCAAAATGAAGAAATGAAAGGCTCAGAGAGCTGATCGCAAAGCTCCTAAGGCACGAGGCCGAATTCAGACCCACAGCTGTCTGCGGTGTCTCCCAGCTGACCTCTTTCCAGCGGGTGACGGCCCCCATGGACGGAGGGGCCAAAGCATCCCTGGCTACGCTGTCTGTGGGTGGCCCTGAACCCTGCAAGAGAATACAGAGACGAATGAGACGTAGTTTGTACCTCTAGGAGCTCAAAGTGTCAGTGAGTGCTCCTCCAACTTCGGTACCCCAGTCTCCGCAGAAGACCGAGCATCGCCCACAGAGCCCCAAGGCCCGGGGAGGGCTGTGCATTTGCCGCAAGTGAGCCTTTTCTCGGAAGTCTGCGATTCTGGCTCAAAATGGACGTCACCAGAGAGCTTTTCGCCAAAGCTACCATATACATATATATGCATATATATATTCATATATATGTATATGGTGGATTTTCGAAGGAAACCTGCGTGGACCCCTGGTCTAGCACAGAAGACAGGCCGCTGCTAGCACATCCACCTCCCCGCAGTGTGGACACCGGGCATTCCAGAGCCACAATTCAGCATGATCTCTTTTCATCCCGGAGGCCCCGGGGCTCCTTCCTCAGGCACGGCTCCTTCCCGCTTTCCGCAGTGGAAATCAGACTTCAGGACGGAAGCAGACACCTCCCTCTCCCTCACCTTTCAGCCTGGGATGGTCATAATGGTCCCCATGGACGCATTCAAAATGAAGAAATGAAAGGCTCAAAGAGCTGATCGCAAAGCTCCTAAGGCACGGAGGCCGAATTCAGACCCACAGCTGTCTGCAGTGTCTTCCAACTGAAGTCTTTCCAGCGGGTGACGGCCGCCATGACGGAGGGCCAAAGCATCCCTGGGTACGCTGTCTGTGGGCGGCCCTGACCCCTGCAAGAGGATGCAGAGACGAATG
>NW_024354064.1:0-633 GCF_902729225.1 Pteropus medius
GCCGAGCACAGCGGGGCCGTGAAGGGCGTCAGGTCGCCGAGGGGTGCAGGCTGGGCGATGGCAAGGGACAGACGCTTTCCCTCGCCCGGGTCACGTGGTGTCGCTTGCATGTCCCGATGGCAAGGGACAGACGCAGGGCTCCCAGCTGGGAGCCCTGCCGTGTCTCACTGCCTGGCCAGTGGGACTCGCGTGGAGTGGCTTCCTTTTCCTGTTCTCACTTTGAGGCTCCTACAGAGATTCTAATCTCATTTTGAGTCTAAAAATCCTGCAGAAGCCCCTTGAACTGCCCAAATTTTGTCAGGCGCTCGCCTTGGAAGAACTGGTGTCACAAAGGCACAGGGCCATGTGACATGAATCTGGCATCTCTCGCAGAAACTAAGGAGAGAGATAAAGTCTTAGTTAGGGACAGTGTCCAGGAAGGAGAGGGCAGTCCCGGTCGGCTGTTTTAACAAGTTCTCGCTGCTAAGTCAGGCCTCCGATGTAAATTCCTGTGGACTCGGCTCAAAAGACGCCCAGGACAGCGGAGTGGGACCCGGCAGGCCGGCCGCCCCAAAGCTGGGGCACACCTGACACGAAAGCTCCAGGAAGCCCGCGGACTCACTCGGCATTGGCCCAGCCTATCGGAGCACTGGT
>NW_024354065.1:0-760 GCF_902729225.1 Pteropus medius
TATATATGCATATATATGCATATGGTAGCTTTGGCAAAAAGCTCTCTGGTGACGTCCATTTCGAGCCAGAATCGCAGACTTCCGAGAAAAGGCTCACTTGCGGCAAATGCACAGCCCTCCCGGGGCCTTGGGGCTCTGTGGGCGATGCTCGGTCTTCTGCAGAGACTGGGGTACCGAAGTTGGAGGAGAACTCACTGACACTTTGAGCTCCTAGAGGTACAAACTACGTCTCATTCGTCTCTGTATGCTCTTGCAGGGTTCAGGGCCACCCACAGACAGCGTAGCCAGGGATGCTTTGGCCCCTGCGTCCATGGCAGCCGTCACCCGCTGGAAAGAGTTCAGTTGGGAGACACTGCAGACAGCTTTGGGTTTGAATTCGGCCTCCGTGCCTTAGGAGCTTTGCGATCAGCTCTTTGAGCCTTTCATTTCTTCATTTTGAATGCGTCCACGGGGACCATTACGACCATCCCAGGCAGAAATGTGAGGGTGAGGGAGGTATCTGCTTCCGTCCTGAAGTCTGATTTCCACTGCGGAAAGCGGTAAGGAGACGAGGCCTTAGGAAGGAGCCCCGGGGCCTCTGGGATGAAAAGAGATCATGGGGAATTGTGGCCCTGGAACGTCCGGTGTCCACACTGCGGGGAGGTGGAGGTGCTAGGAGCGGCCTATCTTCTGTGGTAGACAAGGGGTCCACGCAGGTTTCCTTCGAAAATCCACCATATACATATATATGCATATAGATGAACATATATATGCATATATA
>NW_024354066.1:0-375 GCF_902729225.1 Pteropus medius
AAAAGGCTCACTTGCGGCAAATGCACAGCCCTCCCGGGGCCTTGGGGCTCTGTGGGCGATGCTCGGTCATCTGCGGATACTGGGGTACCGAAGTTGGAGGAGCACTCACTGACACTTTGAGCTCCTAGAGGTACAAACTACGGCTCATTCGTCTCTGTATGCTCTTGCAGGGTTCAGGGCCACCCCAGACAGCGTACCCAGGGATGCTTTGGCCCCTGCATCCATGGCGGCCGTCACCAGCTGGAAAGAGTTCAGTTGGGAGACACTGCGGACAGCTGTGGGACTGAATTCGGCCTCCGTGCCTTAGGAGCTTTGCGATCAGCTCTTTGAGCCTTTCATTTCTTCATTTTGAATGCGTCCACGGGGACCATTACG
>NW_024354067.1:0-500 GCF_902729225.1 Pteropus medius
TCTCTCTCTCTTTCTCTCTCTCTCTCTCCCCCTCCCTCCATCCCTCCCTCCCTCACTCTCTCCGTCTCTCTCTCTCTTTCGGGTGTACTTACGCAGGCATACATTTTTACAGTTATATTCCTTCATTTGAAAAATCCCCCAATGGTCCTAATATTTATATGGGACATCACGTTCAAAATTATGGAACTTACAGTGGGAAATGATACGGGACATCTCTTGCAGCGTTCCTAGTTTATGGTTTTCTTTTTTCTTTAGTAAACCTGATTAAGTTTTCTTCCCTCCTTTCTCTGGGACCAAGGCCCTCTCCCCCAAATCCACATAATGACCAAGAAACTGTTCACTCATTTCCTCTGGCTTTAGATAAGGATCATCGGACCACCATGAGGGTATGGCCCGAGTCTAAGCAGGGTCCTTCGGTCTGAGAACGGAGAGGAATTCAGGCCAAAGGTTTTTTATTCTTTCAGAAATATATCAACCCAGCCTATTCTCCTTTCCTCATT
>NW_024354068.1:0-607 GCF_902729225.1 Pteropus medius
TCCTTATCCATATTGAGTTTGAGGATATAAAATACTTGAAATTTGAAAATTTGATGTGAGTTTGTTCTGTCTTCCCCACCTAAAAGTTAGGGGAAGACAGCTTTAAGTCACTGTTGTGTATAGAGATCCCTTTGACCATTTCAAGAATCATGCAGAAATATAAAGGAATATTTTTGTCTCAAGAATATGCAAAAGCACCAGACGAGGGTGGACTAGGGAAGAGTTGACTTAAATATCTGCAAAATCCAGAGAGCGCTCCGAAGCTGGAAGAATATTCCTGCTCCCTTGATGAGTTCATAGTCATAGTTAGCAAGATGTGGAAGCTGGAATAGAAGTACTAGGTGAGAAAAGTAAGAAGCTAATCACTTGACACTTTTGCTGAACTGAAGTTTTCATTTAGCATTAGATTTTAATTGGGGTACTGGAGAAGTTTCAACTCCAAATCACAGTATCATTTTGGATTATTCTGAGAAGATATTTTATTTATTCATTTAAGACTCTGATTTGTATCTTCAAGTGACTGTGAAACTTTTATTACCTAAGAATAAATGGAAAACATATGGTGTCTGAGTAAGAGAAACTCACTCTTCCTCTTGTATTTCTCCTT
>NW_024354069.1:0-474 GCF_902729225.1 Pteropus medius
GACGCAAGTGAAAGATGTCTTCTATGGGCTTATCAATAGACGAGACAAGGACAAAGAAAGGATCGATCACACCAAAACACGTGCCATCGCCTCCCCCTGCTTTGCTCTGAGGTCATCCTAGTGACTTTGCCCTCTTGCCTGCGATTTTGTGTACCGAAGACCCAGCACACAGTGAGTTCTCTCCGTGTCGCCACGCAGCCTGAGACATCGAGCCGAGGGAAGACACTCCCGCTAGTGACCCTCCTGCCAGGGGCCCCTCCCGAGTGTCACCAGGAGAGAGCAGAGAAGCAGTCCTCTGCTGAGCTCGAAGGAACAAATAAAGCCCCCTTCTAGAGGGTGTCGTGGCAAGGATGGGGTGGATAACCGTCACACGGAGCAGGGCATGGAACATCGGAGCGTGTTCGAACCAGGGCTGACCCCACGAGCCTCCTGGGGAGTGAGCGTGCTCCGAGGAACCGGAGGCGGTGCTCGCCG
>NW_024354070.1:0-1158 GCF_902729225.1 Pteropus medius
AAAATTTCATTTGTAAAAGTATTAGAATTCAGAAGACCTAGCTTAGATCCTTCTTAATGAAGCTACTTCTTTGAAAATCTCAGTGAATCCATAAAATAGTAATTACAATAATACTTTTATCACAGGATGAATGGAGATTGTAAGATGCTCTTTACAAAATATGAAATGCTATTTAAATATTTACTAGTGTCACTGACCTTTTTGGGATTTAAGAAAAACCTATCTGATAGGTAACAGAAAAATTTACTTTGTAAGAAATTAGAGAAAGAAAAGATTTAAACGTTGGCAAGGACCTAAAAAGCTAAATCAACAGGTACCAAGAGACAGAAGAGAGAACATGTGAGGTGGAAACAGAACTGACAGGAGGGATGGACGTCATATTTACATAACGAAAACATCACACCGAAAACTAAAACAGGTCGAATTAAAAAGTTTAACTTGATCACCAAACACAGAATAACAATTTGCCAAATATATTCATTAAATGGGCCAAACCATCTGACTGAGATGTATTATTTTAGTGGGTCATTAGGCCTATCCAATTTTTCCATATTGAAAATTAAGTGGAAATAGCATTTTTACCCTCAAAGGGGCAGGTGTGCAGCTTAATGAGTAAGTCCTTGGGGCGTGGGCCACAGGGCCAGAGTTTAAATCCTGACACTACTAACTACTTAGTAGCTGTGACACTACTAACTACTTAGTAGCTGTGACACTGAACAAATAAGTCATTGAAGCCATTTGTCCCTGTTTCCTAGTTTATAAGATGGAGAGGAGAATAACGTTTACCCCGGTAGGCCTTTTCTGAACATTAAATGAATTACCATCCATAAAAATAAGAACTCAATAAATGTTAGCTAATAAAATTAATAGTAATCAAATATTTCTGTCCTTTAAAAGTGGTCACATAAGATAAAAGCTGATATGAGAAATAAATTATTTAATAATATAGTATAATAAAATGTAATGCAGCCAAACGAATGAATAAATAATTATCATTTACAGCCTTTCAGACATTTTTTCAAGTATAAAAAACAAGGCGAACAGTAATAAACGCTATATTTGCACAGATGGGTGCGTGAGGAATGAACTGCGTGTCGTCCGCTGGATACTTTTAGTCCTATTTGACTTTTAAAACCTGTGCATCTATTAATTTTTGCT
>NW_024354071.1:0-367 GCF_902729225.1 Pteropus medius
GGTGGATTTTCGAAGGAAACCTGCGTGGACCCCTGGTCTACCACAGAAGACAGGCCGCTCCTAGCACCTCCACTTCCCCGCAGTGGGGACACCGGGCGTTCCAGAGCCACAATTCAGCATGATCTCTTTTCATCCCAGAGGCCCCGGGGCTCCTTCCTCAGGCCTCGGCTCCTTCCCGCTTTCCGCAGTGAAATCACACTTCAGGACGGAAGCAGACACCTCCCTCTCCCTCACCTTTCTGCCTGGGATGGTCGTAAGGGTCCCCGTGGACGCATTCAAAATGAAGAAATGGGTGAAAAGGCTCAAAGAGCTGATCGCAAAGCTCCTAAAGCACGGAGGCCGAATTCAGACCCACAGCTGTCTGCAG
>NW_024354072.1:0-362 GCF_902729225.1 Pteropus medius
CACGCACGCACGCACGCACATGTACGCGCGCGAAAACTCGGCCAGGTCTGCCGTTCACCTGCCCGCGCCAGCTCCCCAGCGTTGCGGGCACGCTCCGGCTGCGACTTCTCGTGAGTCGAAAGCTACTTCCAAATAAGGCTTTTACAAATGTGGAAAGAAAATAAATAATAAAATCCCAACGTTTATTTAAAAAACAACAACGACAACAACAAAAACCAAAAAAGCCGCTTCCCGCTCCCGCTCCCGCTCCGCCCCGCCCACGCGACCCGCGAGCGCCCCCTACCTGCGAGCTGGGGATCAGCGCCTTCCACCAGTGCCCGCCCTTGACCAGGTCGACCTCGCACAGCGGCACGGCCACCTTG
>NW_024354073.1:0-571 GCF_902729225.1 Pteropus medius
TGGGATGAGGACAAGAGTTTTCTTCATCTACCACTGTTGCAGGAGGCTGGGGGGCCCTGCCTCTCCCCACGGGTCAGCGGGACTGCCGAGTGAGTGAGCTCCCTGGGGAGACCCGTGCAATGCTGTCATTCTGCCATCCTCATGAGGATGGTGGGAGGGGAGATGGCGATGGACCAGGACAACACCAGGATGTGAACAGAGGTCGGACCATTCCAGGGACCCTCCACTGGACCTCCCCTGAAGGTGGGGCTGAGGAGTCTAGGGGTCCCATAAGGCCCCCTGGTACTGAGGGTACCGGGGGCGGACGCTTCCCCCCGTGAGGCCACGCTCCACACGAGCTCAGGCTCTCCCAATAGCTGCTGCAGCTACCTAGGCTGAGGCTGCGCCCAGCTCCCGAGCACCAGCAGGCATCACCCCAAATCTTCATTATTCGGCCTGGGAAAGTCATTTGGGATTGTTGGCACGTAATGTACAAAAGCGCCAGTTATATGAAAATTAAGTGTATGCAAGTTGAAGACTGGCAGTTTATAGTTTTATTTGACCTGGTATTCTGCGAGGCCATAGACTCTGG
>NW_024354074.1:0-816 GCF_902729225.1 Pteropus medius
AATGCAGTACTTTTTAAATTTCTTTTAAAAATTACAGCTTTATTGAGATATAATTTCCATACTATGAAATTCATTCTTTTAAAATATACAATTTGGTGTCACAGAGTTATGCAACCAACACCAGAATTTGAGAATATTGTTGACAACCCAAAAAGAAACTCCAGTACCCACTAGTAGTCACTACTTCCCTCCCCTGGCAAGCACTATCTACTTTGTGCCGCTATGGATTTGTCTATCCTGGACACATCGTGTAAATGGAAACTTACTATATGTTGCCTTTGTGCCTGCTTTTCCTCACTTAGTATAATGTTATCTACGTTCATTTATGTTATGGAATGTATCAGTGCATTATTCCTTTTTGTTGCTGAATAGTATTGCATTGTGTGGATGTACCATATTTTGATTATCCTTTGCTAGACATTTGGATTGTTAACACTTTTTGGCTGTTATGAAAATGCTGCTATGAACAGTCATGTACATGTTTATGTGTATACATATATTTTCATTTCTTTTGAGTGTATAACAAGGAGTAGAATTTCTGGATCATACGGTAATTCTATGTTTAATATTTTGAAAAACTGTGAAACTGTTTTCCAAAGTGGCTGCACCATTTTTAATTCCACCAACAATACATGAGGATTCCAATTTCTCTACATCCTTGCTGACACTTGTTATTGTCTGTCTTTTTCATTTTAACTCTCCCAGTTAGTACATGGTGGTGTCTAATTGTCATTTGGTTCACATTTCCCTGATGACTAATAATATTGAGCATCTTTTCATGTTCTAACTGACCATTAATAACGGTATATTCTGAGA
>NW_024354075.1:0-365 GCF_902729225.1 Pteropus medius
AGCCGCCGTGGCCCGGAGCCAGGTCCTGCATCTGGTCGCCGTGCACCGGAGTCAGGGCCTGCATCCCGCCGCCGCCGTACAGCCGCTCCCGGTCCTGCATCCAGCCGCCGTGCCCGGGAGCCAGGTCCTGCATCTGGTCGCCGTGCACCGGAGTCAGGGCCTGCATCCCGCCGCAGCCGTGCACCCGCTCCAGGTCCTGCATCCAGCAACCATGCACCTGGGCCAGGCCCTGCATCCCGACGCCTTGCACCCGCGCCAGGCATTGCGTCCAAACGGGGTGCACCCAAGTCAGGCCCTGCATCCCGGCGCTCTGCACCCGCGCCTGGTCGTGCATCTAGCCGCCGTGGCCCGGAGCCAGGTCCTGC
>NW_024354076.1:0-8355 GCF_902729225.1 Pteropus medius
GATAGATAGTTAGATAGATAGATGGATAGATAGATAGTTAGAGAGATATCTATAGATACACATAAAGATATAGATATAGATATATCTAGGGGAGCTCTGGCAAAAAGCACTCTACAGACGGGCATTTTGACCCAGAATCGCAGACTTCCGAGAAAAGGCTCACTTGCGGCCAATGCACAGCGCTCCCGGGGCCTTGGGCTCTGTGGGCGATGCTCGGTCATCTGTTTGTACTGGGGTACCGAAGTTGGAGGAGCACTCACTGACACTTTGAGCTCCTAGAGGTACAAACTACGTCTCATTCGTCTCTGTATCCTCTTGCAGGGTTCACGGCCACCCACAGACAGCGTAGCCAGGGATGTTTTGGCCCCTCCGTCCATGGGGGCCGTCACCCGCTGGAAAGAGGTCAGCTGGGAGACACGGCAGACAGCTGTGGGTCTGAATTCGGCCTCCGTGCCTTAGGAGCTTTGCGATCAGCTCTCTGAGCCTTTCATTTCTTCATTTTGAATGCGTCCACGGGGACCATCACGACCATCCCAGGCAGAAAGGTGAGGGCGAGGAGGTGTCTGCTTCCGTCCTGAAGTCTGATTTCCACTGCGGAAAGCGGGAAGGAGCCGAGGCCTTAGGAAGGAGCCCCAGGGCCTCTGGGATGAAAAGAGATCATGCTGAATTGTGGCTCTGGAACGCCCGGTGTCCACACTGCGGGGAGGTGGAGGTGCTAGGAGCGGCCTGTCTGATCTCAAATGCCTAAGGAAAACACAGCCTTTTGTTATAAAAATCACCATATATATATAAATATATATAGAAAGAGAGAGAGAAATCCATAGATACATAGATAGATAGATAGATAGATAGATAGATAGATAGATAGTTAGATAGATAGATGGATAGATAGATAGATATAGAGATATCTATAGATACAGATAAAGATATAGATATAGATATATCTAGGGGAGCTCTGGCAAAAAGCACTCTACAGACGTGCATTTGGAGCCAGAATCGCAGACTTCCGAGAAAAGGCTCACTTGCGGCAAATGCACAGCCCTCCCGGGGCCTTGGGGCTCTGTGGGCGATGCTCGGTCATCTGCGGGTACTGGGGTAGCGAAGCTGGAGGAGCACTCACTGACACTTTGAGCTCCTAGAGGTACAAACTACGTCTCATTCGTCTCTGTATCCTCTTGCAGGGTTCACGGCCACCCATAGACAGCGTAGCCAGGGATGCTTTGGCCCCTCCGTCCATGGGGGCCGTCACCCGCTGGAAAGAGGTCAGCTGGGAGACATTGCAGACAGCTGTGGGTCTGAATTCGGCCTCCGTGCCTTAGGAGCTTTGCGATCAGCTCTCTGAGCCTTTCATTTCTTCATTTTGAATGCGTCCACGGGGACCATCACGACCATCCCAGGCAGAAAGGTGAGGGCGAGGGAGGTGTCTGCTTCCGTCCTGAAGTCTGATTTCCACTGCGGAAAGCGGAAGGAGCCGAGGCCTTAGGAAGGAGCCCCGGGGCCTCTGGGATGAAAAGAGATCATGCTGAATTGTGGCACTGGAACGCTTGGTGTCCACACTGCGGGGAGGTGGAGGTGCGAGGAGCGGCCTCTCTCCTGTGGTAGAGCAGGGTTCCAGGCAGGTTTCCTTCGAAAATCCACCATATACATATATATGCATATAGATGAACATATATATGCATATATATGTATATGGTAGCTTTGGCAGAAAGCTCTCTGGTGACATCCATTTCGAGCCAGAATCGCAGACTTCCGAGAAAAGGCTCACTTGCGGCAAATGCACAGCCCTCCCGGGGCCTTGGGGCTCTGTGGGCGATGCTCGGTCATCTGCGGGTACTGGGGTAGCGAAGTTGGAGGAGCACTCACTGACACTTTGAGCTCCTAGAGGTACAAAACTACGTCTCATTCGTCTCTGTATCCTCTTGCAGGGTTCACGGCCACCCACAGACAGCGTAGCCAGGGATGCTTTGGCCCCTCCGTCCATGGGGGCCGTCACCCACTGGAAAGAGGTCAGCTGGGAGACACTGCAGACAGCTGTGGGTCTGAATTCGGCCTCCGTGCCTTAGGAGCTTTGCGATCAGCTCTCTGAGCCTTTCATTCTTCATTTTGAATGCGTCCACAGGGACCATCACGACCATCCCAGGCAGAAAGGTGAGGGCGAGGGAGGTGTGTGCTTCCGTCCTGAAGTCTGATTTCCACTGCGGAAAGCGGGAAGGAGCCGAGGCCTTAGGAAGGAGCCCCGAGGCCTCTGGGATGAAAAGAGATCATGCTGAATTGTGGCTCTGGAACGCCCGGTGTCCACACTGCGGGGAGGTGGAGGTGCGAGGAGCGGCCTGTCTTCTGTAGAGCAGGGGTCCACGCAGGTTTCCTTCGAAAATCCACCATATACATATATATGCATATAGATGAACATATATATGCATATATATGCATATGGTAGCTTTGGCAAAAAGCTCTCTGGTGACGTCCATTTCGAGCCAGAATCGCAGACTTCCGAGAAAAGGCTCACTTGCGGCAAATGCACGGCCCTCCCGGGGCCTTGGGGCTCTGTGGGCGATGCTCGGTCATCTGCGGGTACTGGGGTAGCGAAGTTGGAGGAGCACTCACTGACACTTTGAGCTCCTAGAGGTACAAACTACGTCTCATTCGTCTCTGTATCCTCTTGCAGGGTTCACGGCCACCCACAGACAGCGTAGCCAGGGATGCTTTGGCCCCTCCGTCCATGGGGGCCGTCACCCGCTGGAAGAGGTCAGCTGGGAGACACCGCAGACAGCTGTGGGTCTGAATTCGGCCTCCGTGCCTTAGGAGCTTTGCGATCAGCTCTCTGAGCCTTTCATTTCTTCATTTTGAATGCGTCCACGGGGACCATCACGACCATCCCAGGCAGAAAGGTGAGGGCGAGGGAGGTGTCTGCTTCCGTCCTGAAGTCGATTTCCACTTTCTTGAGCGGGAAGAGCCGGGCCTTAGGAGGAAAAGGAGCCCAGGGGCCTGGGATGAAAAGAGAGATCATGCTGAAATGTGGCTCTGGAACGCCCGGTGTCCACACTGCGGGGAGTGGAGGTGCGAGGAGCGGCCTGTCTCCTGTGGTAGAGCAGGGGTCCAGGCAGGTTTCCTTCGAAAATCCACCATATACATATATATGCATATAGATGAACATATATATGCATATATATGTTTATGGTAGCTTTGGCAAAAAACTCTCTGGTGACGTCCATTTCGAGCCAGAATCGCAGACTTCCGAGAAAAGGCTCACTTAGGCAAATGCACAGCCCTCCCGGGGCCTTGGGGCTCTGTGGGCGATGCTCGGTCATCTGCGGGTACTGGGGTAGCGAAGTTGGAGGAGCACTCACTGACACTTTGAGCTCCTAGAGGTACAAAGTGCGTCTCATTCGTCTCTGTATCCTCTTGCAGGGAGGTTCCACGGCCCATACGAACCCAGCGGCGTAGCCAGGGAGGCTTTGGCCCCTCCGTCCATGGGGCCGTCACCCGCTGGAAAGAGGTCAGCTGGGAGACACCGCAGACAGCTGTGGGTCTGAATTCGGCCTCCGTGCCTTAGGAGCTTTGCGATCAGCTCTCTGAGCCTTTCATTTCTTCATTTGAATGCGTCCACGGGGACCATCACGACCATCCCAGGCAGAAAGGTGAGGGCGAGTGAGGTGTCTGCTTCCGTCCTGAAGTCTGATTTCCACTGCGGAAAGCGGGAAGGAGCCGAGGCCTTAGGAAGGAGCCCCGGGGCCTCTGGGATGAAAAGAGATCATGCTGAATTGTGGCTCTGGAACGCCCGGTGTCCACATTTCGGGGAGGTGGAGGTGCGAGGAGCGGCCTGTCTCCTGTAGTAGAGCAGGGGTCCAGGCAGGTTTCCTTCGAAAATCCACCATATACATATATATGCATATAGATGAACATATATATGCATATATATGTATATGGTAGCTTTGGCAAAAAGCTCTCTGGTGACGTCAATTTGAGCCAGAATCGCAGACTTCCGAGTAAAGGCTCACTTGCGGCAAATGCACAGCACTCCCGGGGCCTTGGGGCTCTGTGGGCGATGCTCGGTCATCTGCGGGTACTGGGGTACCGAAGTTGGAGGAGCACTCACTGACACTTTGAGCTCCTAGGGGTACAAACTACGTCCCATTCGTCTCTGTATGCTCTTGCAGGGTTCAGGGCCACCCACAGACAGCGTACCCAGGGATGCTTTGGCCCCTCCGTCCATGGCGGACGTCACCCGCTGGAAAGAGTTCAGTTGGGAGACACTGCAGACAGCTGTGGGTCTGAATTCGGCCTCCGTGCCTTAGGAGCTTTGCGATCAGCTCTTTGAGCCTTTCATTTCTTCATTTTGAATGCGTCACGGGGACCATTACGACCATCCCAGGCAGAAAGGTGAGGGAGAGGGAGGTGTCTGCTTCCGTCCTGAAGTCTGATTTTCACTGCGGAAAGCGGGAAGGAGCCGAGACCTGAGGAAGGAGCCCCTGGGCCTCTGGGATGAAAAAGATCATGCGGAATTGTGGCTCTGGAATGCCCGGTGTCCACATTGCGGGGAGGTGGAGGTGCTAGGAGCGGCCTGTCTTCTGTGGTAGACCAGGGGTCCACGCAGGTTTCCTTCGAAAATCCACCATATACATATATATGCATATAGATGAACATATATATGCATATATATGTATATGGTAGCTTTGGCAAAAAGCTCTCTGGTGACGTCCATTTCGAGCGAGAATCGCAGACTTCCGAGAAAAGGCACACTTGCGGCAAATGCACAGCCCTCCCGGGGCCTTGGGCTCTGTGGGCGATGCTCGGTCATCTGCGGGTACTGGGGTAGCGAAGTTGGAGGAGCACTCACTGACACTTTGAGCTCCTAGAGGTACAAACTACGTCTCATTCGTCTCTGTATCCTCTTGCAGGGTTCACGGCCACCCACAGACAGCGTAGCCGGGGATGCTTTGGCCCCTCCGTCCATGGGGGCCGTCACCCGCTGGAAAGAGGTCAGCTGGGAGACACTGCAGACAGCTGTGGGTCTGAATTCGGCCTCCGTGCCTTAGGAGCTTTGCGATCAGCTCTCTGAGCCTTTCATTTCTTCATTTTGAATGCGTCCACGGGGACCATCACGACCATCCCAGGCAGAAAGGTGAGGGAGAGGGAGGTGGCTGCTTCCGTCCTGAAGTCTGATTTCCACTGCGGAAAGCGGGAAGGAGCCGAGGCCTTAGGGAGGAGCCCCGGGGCCTCTGGGATGAAAAGAGATCATGCTGAATTGTGGCTCTGGAACGCCCGGTGTCCACACTGCGGGGAGGTGGAGGTGCGAGGAGCGGCCTGTCTTCTGTGGTAGAGCAGGGGTCCAGGCAGGTTTCCTTCGAAAATCCACCATATACATTTATATGCATATAGATGAACATATATATGCATATATATGTATATGGTAACTTTGGCAAAAAGCTCTCTGGTGACGTCCATTTCGAGCCAGAATCGCAGACTTCCGAGAAAAGGCTCACTTGCGGCAAATGCACAGCCCTCCCGGGGCCTTGGGGCTCTGTGGGCGATGCTCGGTCATCTGCGGGTACTGGGGTAGCGAAGTTGGAGAGCACTCACTGACACTTTGAGCTCCTAGAGGTACAAACTACGTCTCATTCGTCTCTGTATCCTCTTGCAGGGTTCACGGCCACCCACAGACAGCGTAGCCAGGGATGCTTTGGCCCCTCCGTCCATGAGGGCCGTCACCCGCTGGAAAGAGGTCAGCTGGGAGACACTGCAGACAGCTGTGGGTCTGAATTCGGCCTCCGTGCCTTAGGAGCTTTGCGATCAGCTCTTTGAGCCTTTCATTTCTTCATTTTTGAATGCGTCCCCGGGGACCATTACGACCATCCCAGGCTGAAAGGTGAGGGAGAGGGAGGTGTCTGCTTCCGTCCTGAAGTCTGATTTCCACTGCGGAAAGCGGGAAGGAGCCGAGGCCTTAGGAAGGAGCCCCGGGGCCTCTGGGATGAAAAAGAGATCATGCTGAATTGTGGCTCTGGAACGCCCGGTGTCCACACTGCGGGGAGGTGGAGGTGCGAGGAGCAGCCTGTCTTCTGTGGTAGAGCAGGGGTCCACGCAGGTTTCCTTCGAAAATCCACCATATACATATATATGCATATAGATGAATATATATATGCATATATATGTATATGGTAGCTTTGGCAAAAAGCTCTCTGGTGACGTCCATTTCGAACTGCGGGCATCATGAACTTCCGAAAAAGGCTCGCCTGCGGCAGAAATACGCCCTCCCGGGCCTTGGAATCTCTATGAAGCGATGCTTTCGGTCATCTTGGTACTAGGGTGGCGAAGTTGGAGGAGCATGACACTTTGAGCTCCTAGAGTACAAACTTCATTCGTCTCTGTGTCCTCTTGCGGGGTTCACGGCCACCCTGAACAGCGTAAGCCGCTGGGGATGCTGGCCCCTCCGTCCATGGGGGCCGTCACCCGCTGAGAGAAAGAGGTCAGCTGTGGGAAGACACTGCAGGGCAACTGTGGGTCTGAATTGACCTCCGTGCCTTAGGAGGCTTTGCTTGATCGAAACCTGAACCTTTCATTTCTTCATTTTGAATGCGTCCTGCGGGGACCATCACGACCATCCCAGGCAGAAAGGAGTGAGGGGCGAGGGAGGTGTCTGCTTCGTCCCTGCAGAAGTCTGTTCCACTGCGAGGCGGGGAAGGGCAGAGGCCTTAGGAAGGAGCCCAGGGGCCTCTGGGATGAAAAGAGATCATGCTGAATTGTGGCTCTGGAACGCCCGGTGTCCACACTGCGGGGAGGTGGAGGTGCGAGGAGCGGCCTGTCTTCTGTGGTAGAGCAGGGGTCACGCAGGTTTCCTTCGAAAATCCACCATATACATATATATGCATATAGATGAACATATATATGCATATATATGTATATGGTAGCTTTGGCAAAAAGCTCTCTGGTGACGTCCATTTTGACCCCGAATCGCAGACTTCCGAGAAAAGGCTCACTTGCGGCAAATGCACAGCCCTCCCGGGGCCCTGGGGCTCTGTGGGCGATGCTCGGTCATCTGCGGGTACTGGGGTAGCGAAGTTGGAGGAGCACTCACTGACACTTTGAGCTCCTAGAGGTACAAACTACGACTCATTCGTCTCTGTATCCTCTTGCAGGGTTCACGGCCACCCACAGACAGCATAGCCAGGGATGCTTTGGCCCCTCCGTCCATGGGGGCCGTCACCCGCTGGAAAGAGGTCAGCTGGGAGACACTGCAGACAGCTGTGGGTCTGAATTCGGCCTCCGTGCCTTAGGAGCTTTGCGATCAGCTCTTTGAGCCTTTCATTTCTTCATTTTGAATGCGTCCACGGGGACCATTATGACCATCCCAGGCAGAAAGGGGAGGGAGAGGGAGGTGTCTGCTTCAGTCCTGAAGTCTGATTTCCACTGCGGAAAGCGGGAAGGAGCCGAGGCCTTAGGAAGGAGCCCCGGGGCCTCTGGGATGAAAAGAGATCATGCTGAATTGTGGCTCTGGAACGCCCGGTGTCCACACTGCGGGGAGGTGGAGGTGCGAGGAGCGGCCTGTCTTCTGTCGTAGAGCAGGGGTCCAGGCAGGTTTCCTTCGAAAATCCACCATATACATATATATGCATATAGATGAACATATATGCATATATATGTATATGGTAGCTTTGGCAAAAAGCTCTCTGGTGACGTCCATTTCGAGCCAGAATCGCAGACTTCCGAGAAAAGGCTCACTTGCGGCAAATGCACAGCCCTCCCGGGGCCTTGGGGCTCTGTGGGCGATGCTGGGTCATCTGCGGGTACTGGGGTAGCGAAGTTGGAGGAGCACTCACTGACACTTTGAGCTCCTAGAGGTACAAACTACGTCTCATTCGTCTCTGTATCCTCTTGCAGGGTTCACGGCCACCCACAGACAGCGTAGCAGGGATGCTTTGGCCCCTCCGTCCATGGGGGCCGTCACCCGCTGGAAAGAGGTCAGCTGGGAGACACTGCAGACAGCTGTGGGTCTGAATTCGGCCTCCGTGCCTTGGGAGCTTTGCGATCAGCTCTCTGAGCCTTTCATTTCTTCATTTTGAATACGTCCACGGGGACCATCACGACCATCCCAGGCAGAAAGGTGAGGGCGAGGGAGGTGTCTGCTTCCGTCCTGAAGTCTGATTTCCACTGCGGAAAGCGGGAAGGAGCCGAGGCCTTAGGAAGGAGCCCCGGGCCTCTGGGATGAAAAGAGATCATGATGCATTGTGGCTCTGGAACGCCCGGTGTCCACACTGCGGGGAGGTGGAGGTGCGAGGAGCGGCCTGTCTTCTGTGGTAGAGCAGAGGTCCAGGCAGGTTTCCTTCGAAAATCCACCATATACATATATATGCATATAGA
>NW_024354077.1:0-339 GCF_902729225.1 Pteropus medius
AAAAAAAAAAAAAAACTTTTTAAAGTTTGGGAGACTTTTCGAGATTGTGTTCACTGGTGAACTCTTAAGAAGTCATCATTTGTAAACCCTTTATTTAGATAAGTTTAAGCGTGGTTAGTGATGGTAACTAATACTAGCATCATAAAACATGCTTTGGGTTCCACATTTGAAGTCCAAAGCAAAATTTTGCAAATTGGTGTATCACTACTCTTCGGCTTCTTGAACACTACTCTACTAATGCTTTATTTTATTATTTTATTTTATTTTATTTTATTTTATTTATTTATTTTTAATTAATTAATTTTTTTAGTTGAAGAAATTATTTAAATCGCCCCCTGT
>NW_024354078.1:0-537 GCF_902729225.1 Pteropus medius
ACCTGCAGCTTTCACCCCACATCTGCTGCACTCCCAGGGTAGAGGTGATGCTGATGGAGATATCAATAGGACCCCTGAAGCACACTACTTCTGCCCTGCAGTTGGGCCCACCCCTGCAGGTGCGGTCCCCCAGGCAGCACTGGTGTTCCAGTGGTGAGGGGCAGGGAATGCTGCCTGCATCAACCTCCTGCCACCTCAGGGGACACCATTAGCTGCAGAGCAGCCGCATCCAACCTCACGTTACTTTTTTCCTGTCTCACAGGGTACCTGGGGCCTTGAGAAAAGTGGCTTTATTGACCCCCACTTCTTGCCACCCACTGGGACCAGGCGGGTCTCTTGTAAGTTCACCCTGAAGGGTTGTCACGCCGTGTTAGAAAACTGAGGCTCTGCAACGTTATGCAGGTTGCCCAAGGACCCCAACACTGAGGCTGAGCTCAAATGCAGGAAGGCGCAGGGACCCTGCTCAGCCTGTCCAGCCGCCTCTTCCGGGTGACCTCTCCCGGTGCCGGTGCTAATAACTCTGCACATTGCCATTCC
>NW_024354079.1:0-750 GCF_902729225.1 Pteropus medius
CTTCATACCCATTAGGATAATTATTATCAAAAAAATAAAATAAAAAGTGTTGGTGTGTCAAAATTGGAATGCTCATGCATTGCTGATAAGAATGTAGAATGGTGCAACCACTATGGAAAACAGTTTGGTGGCTCCTTATAGAGCTAAATATAGAATTATCATATGATCCGGCAATTCTACTCCTAGGCATATACCCAAAGAAATTGAAAGCAAAAACTGAAACAGATATTCGTACATTCATGTTCATAGCAGCATTATTCACGATAGCCAAAAAGTTGAAACAACCCAAGCATCCATGAACAGATGTACACATGAGCAAAATGTGATATGTATACAATGGAATATTATCCAGCAATAAAAAGGAATGAAGTTCTGATACACGCTACAACATGGATGAGCCTTGAAGACATTAGGCTAAGTAAGCTAAACCAGACACAGCAGGATATAAGGCATCTAGAATAGGCAAATTCATATAGACAGAAACGAGATTAGAAGTTATCAGGGTTGGAGAAGGGAATGAGTTATTGTTTAATAAGGAGAGTTTCATTTTGGAATAATGGAAAAGTTCTGGAAGTGGATAGTGGTTGTACAGCTTTGTAAATGTACTTAATGCCACTAAACTATACACTTAAAAATGGTTAATATTATAATTTTTATGTTATGTATTTACCACAAGAAAAAAAAAGAAAAAGAAAAAAATGGCAAACTATATTACACATTTTTTTAAGAAGAAGAAAAAAAAAAAGAGGA
>NW_024354080.1:0-544 GCF_902729225.1 Pteropus medius
TGGGGCCCCACCGCTGCCCTCTGCCTGACCCACGCATTGGTCCCCTCGGGGTGCTCAGCTCCATCACTCCAGGGGCCAGAGGAAGGAGACAGGGTCCCGGGCTTGCCAGTGGGGGACCTATGTGAGGACTTGGCGTTCGCATGTGCCAACAAGAACGAGACCGCCACACGGCAAAGTGCCTGGTGGGGACAAGCGCGATGGCACTGAGAGCCGGGAGAACAGCCTAGTAAGCGGCCGTCGCCCACGCTGGGACCGGCCTCCGTGCTGTCTGGAGGTCTCGGCCCCGCCCTGAGTCAAAGGCCGGACGCACAGGAGGGCGGGGGGCAGCGGGCACCCAGCAGCCTCGCTCAGAAAGGGCTCGGAGGCCCAGGTCCCCCTAGAAAGGCAAGCCTGCCCTCGCTTGGATGGGGGGCTGGCCCCCACGTCCAAACAAGGCCCCTTCCTCGGGGCAGCCGTGCGTTTCGGAGTGCTCTCAGCTGTCTCTGCGTTTCTTGGGTGGTCCCAAGGGCGGGTCTGTGCCCACCTCATCCCACCAGCACGGAAC
>NW_024354081.1:0-14318 GCF_902729225.1 Pteropus medius
TTAGGGTTAGGGTTAGGGTTAGGGTTAGTTTTGGTGTTAGGTTTAGAATTATTGTTCACCTTATCTTTATTTTTAGGGTGAGGCTCAGTGTTTGGGTTAACGTTTGAGTTAAGGTTAAGGTTAGGGTCAGTTTTAGACTTAACGTTGTATTTAGGGTTATGCTTAGGATGAGCGGATAGGGTTAAGGTTATTGTTTGTTTAAAATTCAGGGTTAGGGTTTGTGTTATGGTCAGGGTTAGAATTATGGTTAGTATTAGCTTTAGTTTTGGGTTACGACCAGGGTTCGTTTTAGGGTTATGGTTATGTTTCAGGAATCGTTTTAGGGTTATGGTTAGAATAAGGGGTTATGTTTAGGGTTAGTGTTAGAATTAGGTTTAGGGTAAGAGGTTAGATTTAGGAATGTTTAGGGTAAGAGGTTAGAGTGAGAATTAGTATTAGGGTTAGTGTTAGGGTAAGGAAAGATTATGGTTAGAGTTATCGCTAGGTTTCGGGTTAGGTTTAGTTTAGGGGGAGATTTAGGATTACGGTTACGGTAAAGTGTTAGGGTTGGGTTTATTGTTGGACAAAATTTAAGGTTAGGGTTAGAATTACGTGTTTTAGCTTTAGTTTTAGGGTAGGTTCAGATTTAGGGTTAGTGTTAGGGTTAGGATTAGATTTAGGGTTAGGTTTAGCTTTACTATTAGGGTTAGAATCAGGTTTAGGGTTGATGTTAAGATCAGGGTTAGTGTTCTGGTTAGTTTTACCTTTAAATTAGGATTAAGGTTAGGTTTAGCATAAGAGAATAGTGTTAGCGTCAGGGATAGGGTTAGAGTTAGGGTTAGGGGAAGCTTAGGGTTAGGGTTATGCTTAGGTTTAGGGTTAGCTTTAATGCAAGAGATTAGAGTTAGGATTAGTGTTAGGGTTAGGGTTAGGATTGGGTTTAGGCTCTGGGTGGGGTTAACCTTAGGGTTTGCTTAAGGTTTATTTTAGGGTTAGGTAAATGTTTAGGGTTAGAGTTATGGTTATGTTTAGGTTAGAGTTAGAGTTATGTTTAGGGTTAGTGTTAGAGTTAGGCTTAGCGTTATGTTTAAGGTTAGGTTGAGGATAAGGTGTTGGGAACTGTTATTTTTAGTGTAAAATTTTGGGTTAGGGTTAGAATTAGATTTAGAATTACTTTAAGTTTTAGTGTTAGGATCAGCGTTAGGGTTAGCGTTAGAGTTAAGGTTAGGGTGAGGTTTAGGGATAGGATTAGGGTTAGATTTAGTTTTAGAGTAAAAGTTAGATCTAGGGTTAGGTTTAGTGTAAGTTGTCAGCTTTAAGTTTCTTGTTAGTGTAAAATTTAGGGTTAGTGTTAGTGTTAGTGTTCGGATTACATTTAGGGTTAGGATTAGGTTTAGTTTTAGTGTTAGGATCAGCGTTCGTGTTAATGTTAGGGTTACGCTTAGAGTTAGAATTATTTTTAGAGTTAAAGTTAGGGTTATGGTTAGGTTAAGTGTAAGGGGTTATGGTCAGGGTTATTGTTAGTTTAAAATTTAAGGTTAGGTTATTGTTACAGTTAGGGTTAGAATTAGGGTTAGGATTAATTTCAGTTTTAAGGTTATGATCACTGTTAGGGTTAGGGTTAGGGTTATGGTTAGTCTTTAAATGTAGTGGATCGGTTATGGTTAGGGGTAGAATTAGGTTTAGGTTAGGGTTCCTGTTAGGGTTAGGTTGGGGCTCATGGTTAGGGTAAGAGATTACGCAGAGCATTAGTGTTAGGGTTAATTTTAGGGTTAGTGTTAGGTTATGGGAAGATTTATGGTAAATGTCATGGTTAGGGTTAGTGTTAGAGTTAAGGTTAGTGTTAGGCTTATTTTCATGTAAAATTTAAGGTAATGGTTAGAAATAGGGTTACGATAAGCTTTAGTTTTAGGGTGAGATTTAAGCTTATCGTTAGTATTGGGTTAGGGTTAGAATTAGGTTTAGGATTAGCTTTAGTTTTAAGTTTAAGATCAGGGTTAGTGTTAGTTAGGGTTAGTTTTAAGTTATCGTTAGAGTTAGGGTTTGATTTAGGTTAGGGTTAGAGTTAGGTTTAAAGATAGTGTTAGGGTTATGCTTAGGGTTAGAGTTATTCTTAGAGTTAAAGTTAGGGCTAGTGTTAGCTTTAGGTTATGGGGTTAAGGCAGTGTAATTCTTAGATTAAAATTTATTTTGTGAGTTATCGTTAAGGTTAAGGTTAGAATGAGGGTTTTGATTAACATTAGTTTTAATGTTAGGATCAGTGTTAGGGTTAGAGTTAGTGTTAGTGCTAGGGTGAGGCTTTAGGGTTAGGGTTTGTGTTTGTTTTAGGGTAAGTGTTAGGGTTAGGGTTAAGTTTACTGTTAAGTTATGGTGTGTGATAGAGTTAGGTTTAGGTTATGGTTTGGTTTAGAGTTAGAGATGGTATTATTGTTAGAGTTCACTTTAGGTTTAGGATTAGGTTTAGGATAAGTGTTTAGAGTTAGAGTTATTAGTGTAATATTTTGGGTTAGTGTTAATCTTAGGGTTTGGGATAGAATTAGGGTTTGGATTAGCTTTAGTTTTAGGGTTAGACTCAGGGTTAGGTTTAGGGTTTGAGTTAGTCTTAGGGTTAGGGTTAGGTTTAGGTTTAGGTTAGTGTTCTGGTTAGGGTTAGGGTTGGTTTTAAGGCAAGAGGTTAGAGTTAGGATTAGTTTTAGGGTTAGGGTTATGATTATGATTTGGTTAGGGGTGGGATTACCGTTAGGGTTTGCTTAAGGTTTATTTTTGAGTTAGGTATATGTTTATGGTCAGAGTTAAGATTAGGTTTAGGTTAGGGTTAGAGTTATTGTTAGGGTTAGTGTAACGGTTAGGGTTAGCTTAAGTGAGGGATAGAGTGAAAATAAGGGTTTAGCAAGGGCATTATTGTTAGTGTAAAATTTAGTTTTAGGGTTAGAATTAGGTTTAGGATTAGCTTTACTTTTAGTGTTAAGATCAGGGTTAGGGTTAGTATTTGAGTAAGGTTAGAATGAGGTTTAGGGATAGGGTTAGGTTTAGATTTACTTTCAGAGGAAAAGTTCGGGTTAGGGTTAGTTTTAGCGTAAGTGGTCAGGTTTAGGTTTATCGTTAATGTAATATTTAGGTTTAGGGTTAGTGTTAGTGTTCGGGTTAGAATTACGATTAGCTTTAGTTTTAATGTTAAGATCATTGTCTGGGTTAATATTAGGGTTACGGTTAGAGTTAGAATTTTTTTTAGAGTTAAAGTTCGGGTTAGGGTTAGGTTTAGTGTAAGGGGATAAGTTTTAGTTTTAGATTTAGGTTCAAGCTTAGGCCTAGTTTTAGTGTTAGGGTTAGAATTAGGTGTAGGATTAGCTTTATTTTAAGGTTATGATTAGGGTTTGGGTTAGTATTAGCTTTAAGTTAAGGTTAGATTTAGGCTTTGGTATACTTTATGGTTAGAGTTAGGGTTAAGGATAGTGTTAGGGTTAGGCTTAGGTTTAGAGTTACTTTTAGAGTTAAACTTAGGGTTAGGATTACTTTTAGGGTTAGTGTTTAGGGTAAGAGTTATTGTTAGTTTAAAATTTAGTATTAGGGTTATTGTTAGGTTTAGTGTTAGAATTAGGGTTAGGATTCACTTTAGTTTTAAGGTTAGGATCAGTGGTAGGCTTAGTATTAGGGTTAGATTTAAGTTAGGGTTAGTGTTAGGATTTGTTTTAGTCCGGGGATACAGTTTGGTTTGGGTTTGTGTTAGGGTTAGGTTTAGGGATAGAGATAGCTTTACAGTGAAATTTAGCGTTAGGGTGAGTGTTAAATTAAAGGGCTAAGGTCCAGGTTATTTTTAGTTTAAAATTTATGTTTAGGGTTCTTGTTAGAGTTAAGGTTACAATTAGGGATAAGATTAAATTTAGTTTAAGGTTAAGAGCACAGTTAGGGGTAGATTTAGGTTTAGTGTAGGTTTACGGTTAGAGTTAGGCTTTAGGTTATGGTTAGTGTTAGTTTTAAGGTTAGGATTAGGTCATGTTAGGGTTCGAGTTAGGGTAAGTTTTAAGGTTAGGGTTAAATATTATTGTTAGGATTAGTGTTAGTGTTATGGTTAGGATGATGGTTAGGATTAGGCTTAGGGTTAGGCTAGTTTTAGATTTAAGGTTAGGTTTAGGTAGGATTAAGGTTAGGGTTAGCAATATTGTTAGTTTTAGGGTTAGCCTTAGGTTTAGGTTTAGGGTTAAGGTAAGCAGTTAAGGTTAGGATTATTGTTAGTGTATAATTTAGGGATATGATTAGATTTAAAGTTAGAAAAAGCTTTAGTTTTAGGGTTAGGTTCAGGGTTATGGGTAGTGTTATGTTAGGGAAATAATTAGATTTAGGATTAGCTTTAGTTTTAGGGTTAAATTCAGGGTTAGGGTTAATGTTAGGGTTGAGGTTAAGTTTAGGGTTAGTTTTAGATTTCAAATTGGGGTTAGAGTTAGGTTTGGCATAAGGAGTTAGTGTTCGGTATACCGTTAGTTTAAAATTTATGGTATGGGTTATTGTTCGGTTTAGGATTAGAATTTGAGTTAGGATTAGCATTAGTTTTAGGGTAAGAATCAGGGTTATGATTAGTGTTAGAGTTACGGTTACGTTTTAGTGTTACGGTTAAGGTTTGGTTTAGTTAGAGGTTGGTTTATGATTACAGTTACGGTTAGTTTTAGATTTAGGTTACAGTTAGGGTTAGGGTTAGGATTATGTTAGGGTTAGTGTTATCTTTAGTTTTAGGGTTAATGTTAGGATAAGGGGTTAGGGTTAGAGTTATTGTTAGTGTAAAATTTAGGGTTAGGGTTAGTATTAGGGTTAGGAATACAATTAGGGTTTGGATTAGATTTAGTTTTAAGTTTAGACTCAGGGTTATGGTTAGGGTTAGGTTCAGATTAGGGTTCGGGTTAAGTTTAGGGTAATAGTTTAGAGTTAGGATTAGTGTTAGGGTTAGAGTTAGGGTTAGAGATAGTTTAGTCTTATGGGTTAGGGTTAGGGTTAGGTTTAGTGTTAGGGTTTGAGTTATCGTTAGGATTCGGGTTAGCGTTAGAGTTAGGTTTTTGTTTGGGGTTAGGGTTGGAATTAGGATTAGGGTTAGGTTTAGTGTTATGGTTAGATTTAGGGTTACGATTAGCTTTAGTTTTGGGGTTAGGATGAGGATTAGGGTTAATATTACGGTTAGGGTTAGGGTTAGATTTAGTTTTAGAGTTAAAATTAACGTTAGGGTTAGGGTTAGGGTAAGGAGTTAGGCTTAGGGTTACTGTAAGTTCAAAATTTAGGGTTAGAGTTATCATTATGGTAAGAGTTAGAATTAGGGTTAGAGTAAGAAGTTAGAGTTAGATTTAGTGTTAATGTTAGGGTTTCGGTTAGTTTTAAGTTAGGGCTGGGATTAGGTTTACGCTAGGATTGGAGTTAGGGTTAGGGTTAGGGTTAGGATAAGAAGTTAGAGATGCGATTAGTGTTAGGATAAGGTTTAGTGTTAGGGTAAATTTAGTGTAAAGTTTAGGGTTACGTTTAGTTTAAGGTTAGGGTTATTGTTAGGATTAGGATTAGAGTTATTTTTTGAGTTAAAGTTAGGGTTAGTGTTAGTGTAAGAGTTTAGGGTTAGTGTTGGTTTAGTTTTAGAGTTAAATTTAGGGTTAGGGTCAAATTTATGTTAAGGGGTGAGGATTCGGGTAATTGTCAGTTTAAAATTTACTGTTGGTAATTTTGTTAGGGTTAAGGTTAGAATTACGGGTAGGATTAGCTTTATCTGAGGTTTAGGATCAGGGTTTAGAGTTCAAATTAGGTTTAGGATTAGGATTAGGTTTAAGATTAACTTTAGTTTTACGGTTAGGATTAGGGCTATGGTTAGGGTTATGTTTAAGGTTAGGGTTTATTGTTAGGGATAGGGTTAGGGTTAAGGTAAGGGGTTAGGGTTAGTGTTACGGTATTGATTAGTGGTTAAGTTTTGTGTTAGGGTTAGTGTTAGGGGTACGTTTAGGGTTAGTGTTAGGGTGGCTCTTAGGGTTAGAATTTTCTTTAGGTTTAGTGTTACGGTTAGTGATTGGTTTAGTTTTACAGTTAAAGTTATATTTAGAATTAGGTTTACGGCTAGGGGTTCGGTTTTGGGTTATTATTAGTGTATAAATCAGAGTTAGTGTTAGTGTCAGGGTTAGGATTAGAATTAGTGTTAGGACTATCTTTAGTTTTAGCGTTAAGATTTTGGTTAGTGTTAGCATTAGTATTAGATATAGGGTTAGGTTTAGGGTAAGAAGTAAGATTTAGGGTTTATGTTAGGGTAAGTGATAGGATTAGGGTTAGGTTTGGGTTAGGGTTACCGTTATGTTTGGGTCAGGTTTAGGTTAAGGTTATGCTTAGGAATAGGCTTAGTGTTAGGGTTAGGCCTTGCTAAAGTTTAGGGTTAGCGTAATGGAAACCAGTTAGGGTTAATGCTATTGTTAGTGTAAAATTTAGGGTTAGGGTTGAATTGAGTTAGATTTAGCTTTAGTTTTAGCGTTAAGATCAACGTTAGGGTTAGTGTTGGGGTAAGGGTTACTATCAGGTTTTGGGTTAGCTTTAGTTTTAGAGTTAGGGTTATGGTAAGGTGTAAGATTTAGGGTTATTGTTAGTGTGAAATTTATGATTATGGTAGAATTAGGTTTATGATTACCTTTAGTTTTAGGGATAGGATCAGGGTTAGAGTCAGCATTAGGGTTAGAGTTACGGTTAGGTTTCAGGATTAGGTTTTGTGTTAGGGTTACTGTTAGGGTTCGGTCAAGGTTTATTTGGGGAGTAGTTTTATGGTTAGGGTTAGGATTCGGGTTAGATTTAGGTTAGGGTTAAGGTTAGGGTTAATGTTAGGGTAGGGTTAGGGTTAGGGTTAGCGTTATGGTTAAGTTTAGGGTTAGGGTGGGGTTAGTGTTAGGGTTAGGGTTACAATTAAGGTTAGCGTTAGAGATAGGGTTAAGTTTAGGTTAATAGTGTTAGAGTTAGGGTTAGTTTTAGGGTTAGGTAAGGGTTGGGGTTTAGGGTTAGGGTTAGGGTTAGATTTAGTGTTAGAATTAGCTTTAGTTTTTAAGTTAGGATAAAGGTTAGGGTTAATATTAGTTTTAGGGTTAGCGTTAGTTTTAGAGTTAAATTAGAGTTCGAGTTAAGCAAGGTATGTCGTTACGGTCATATTTATTGTTAGTGTAATATTTAGGGTTAGGGTTAGTGTTAGGGTGAAGGTTAGAATTAGGGTTAGGATTAAATTTAGTTTTAGGGTTAGGATCAGGGTTAGAGTTATGGTTAGCGTAAGAAGTTACAGTTAGAATTAGTATTAGAGTAGGATTAGGTTTAAATTAGGGTTATGGTTAGGTTTAAGTTAGTGTTATAGTTATGGTTAGGGTTAGGGTTAGCTTTAGGTTAGTGTTAGGTTTAGGTTTAGGGTTAGGGTAAGGGTTTGGGTTGGGGTTAAGTTTATGGTTAGGGATATGATTAGGGTTAGGTTTAGGGTTAACGATAGGCTTAGTGTTAGTGTTAGGGTCAGGTTTATGTTAGTTTGAAGGTTAGGGTGAGAGTAAGAGGATAGATTTAGGATTAGTGTTAGCGTTAGGGATAGGATTAGGGTTAAGGTTTAGGGTTACTTTGGTGTTAGGTTTAGGTTTTGTGTTAAGTTTAGGTTTAGGTTTTGGGTTAGTGTTAGGATAGGGTTAGCTTTAGGTTGAGTGTTAGGGTTAGGGTTAGGGTTAAGCTTAGGTTTAGGTTAGGGTTAGGTTTATGGTTAGGTTTAGGTTAGGATTAGGGTTAGGTTTATTGTTAGTGTTAGCCTCAGGTTTAGGGTTTGGGTTTATGTAAGGAGTTAAGGTTAGGATTATTGTTAGTGTATAATTAGGGATATGATTAGATTTAAAGTTAGGAATAGCTTTAGTTTTTGGGTAAGGTTGAGGGTTATGGTTAGTGTTAGCTTTAGGGTTAGAATTAGGGTTTGTGTTAGCTTTAGTTTTAGGGTTAGATTCAGGGTTAGGGTTATTATTAGGGTTGAGGTTAAGTTTAGGGTTAGTTTTAGATTTCAAATTGGGTTCAGAGTTAGGTTTGGCATAAGGAGTTAGTGTTAGGTATACTGTTAGTTTAAAATTTATGGTATGGGTTATTGTTCGGTTTAGGGTTAGATTTTGGGTTAGGATTTGCTTCAGTTTTAGGGTAAGGATCATGGTTATGATTAGGGCTAGAGTTTCCGTTCAGCTTTAGTGTTAGGGTTAGGGTTAGGGTTAGTTTAAGGTTCAGGTTAGGGTTAGTGTTAGGGTTAGTTTTAGGTTAGGGCTTAGGTTACACTTAGGATTACGGTTAGGGTAAGAGTTGAGAGTTAGGATTAATGTTCGTGTTAGGGTTAGGGTTAGAGATAGGTTAGGGTTATGGGTTAGGGTTAAGTTTAGGTTTAGTGTTAGGGCTAGAGTTATCGTTAGGATAAGAGTTAGCATTAGGTTTAGGTTTGGGTTTAGGGATAGGGTTAGAGTTACGATTAGGGTTAGGGATAGAATTAGAGTTAGGATTAGCTTTCGTTTTGGGGATATGATCAGGGTAAGTGTAAATATTAGTGTGATAGTTCACGTTTGACTTAGTTTTAGAGTTAAAGTTAGGGTTAGGTTTAGGGTAAGTGGTTAGGATTAGGGTTATTGTAAGTTCAAAATTTAGGTTTAGGGTTATCGTTACGGTAAGGGTTAGAATTAGGTTTAGAGTAAGAAGTTAGAGTTAGGTTTAGTGTTAATATTAGGATTAGGGTTAATTTTAAGTTAGAGTTAGCGTTAGGTTTACTTTAGGGTTGATTTAGGGTTAGGGTTAGGGTTAGTGTTAGTGTAGGAGTTTACATGTTATGGTAATGGTTAGCGTTAGGGTTACGGTTAGGTTTAGGTTTAGTGGTAGGGTTAGGGTTAGGGATAGGATTATTTATGATTCAAGTAAGGTTTAGTTTAGGAGTCTCTTTATGGTTAGGTTTAGGGTTAGGATTAGTTGATGTTTAGGGTTAGGGCTAGGTAAAAGTTAGGATTACTGTTAGGGTTAAAGTTAGGGTTTGGTTTAGGGTTACGGTTAGTGTTATGGTTAGGTTTAGGTTTGAGGTTAGGTTTGGTGTTAGGCTTAGTGATGGGATTAGTGTTAGAGTAAGGTTTAGGCTTAGAGTAAGGTTAGGGTAAAGGTTAGGGTTACGTTTAGTTTAAGTTTAGTGTTTGGGTTATGGTTAGTTTTAGGAGTAGGATTAGAGTTATTTTTAGAGTTAATGTTAGTGTTAGGGTTAGCATAAGGATTTAGGATTAGGGTAGGGTTACTTTCATAGTTAAATTTAGGATTAGGGTCAAATTTAGGGTAAGAAGTTAGGATTAGGTTCATCGTCAGTTTAAAAGTTAGGGTTGTATATATTGTTAGGGTTAGGGTTAGAATTACTTTTAGGATTAGCTTTTTCTTAGGGTTAGGATCAGGATTAAGGTTAATGTTATAATTAGGGTTTGGGTTAGAGTTAGAGTTAGGGTCAGTGTTAGGATCAGGCTTAGATTTCAGTTTAGGGCTAGGTTTAAGATAAAGGTTAGGGTTAGGGTCATTGTTAGTGTAAAATTTAAGGTTAGCGTTAGAATTAAGGTCAGGATTAGCTTTACTTTTATTGTTATGAACAGTATTAGTGTAATGTCTGAGTTAGGTTTAGGTTTAGGGTATGTTTTAGAGTTGAAGTTAAGGTTAAGGTTAGATTACGAAAGGTGTTAGGGTTAGGTGTAGTGTACCTGTAAAATTTTGAGTTAAGTTTAGTGTTAGAGTTAGGGTTAGAATTAGGTTTAGGAATTACCTTAAGTTTAGGATTAGGATCAGGGTTAGGGGTAGGTTTAGAGTTACATTTAATCTTAGGGTTAGGTTTTCTTTACGTTTAGGGTTAGCATTAAGGTATCATGTGAAGTTTAGGTTTATTTTTAGTATATAATTTAAGGTTATGGTTAGAATTAAAGTTAGGATTGCCTTTAGTTTTAGGGTTAAGATCAGGGTTATGGTTTGTGTTAGGGTTAAGTTGAGAAATAGGGTTAGGTATAGCTTTAATTTTGGGCTTAGATTAGTTGTTAGGTTTAGGGATGAGTTTAGGGTTTAGGTTTAGTGTAGGATCAGGGTTAGAGTTAGTGTTAAGGTAAGGGATTAGGGTTAGGGTTAGAACTAGGTTTAGGGTTATTGTTAGGTGTTAGGGTTAGGGTTACGGGTAAGGTTAGGGTTAGGGTTATGGTTCAGATTAGGTTTAGGGTCAGGGTTAGAATTAGAATTTTGTAGAATTGCCTTAGTTTTAGGGTTAGGATTATGGGTAGGGTTAGGGTTAGGGTTTGAGTTAGTGTAGGGTTAGGTTTGCATTAGGTTTATTGTTAGGGTTAAGGTAACAGGTTAAGATTAGGTTTATTGTCAGTGCATAATTTGAGATTATGGTTAGAATTAAAGTTAGGATTGAGTTTAGTTTTAGGGTCAGGTTCAGTTTATGGTTTGTTTTAGGGTTAGGGTTAGAATTAGGTTTATGAGTAGCTGTAATTTTGGGGTTAGAATCATGCTTAGGGTAGGGTTAATGTTAGGCTTAGAGTTAGCGTTAGTTATAGAGTTAAAGTTAGAGTTAGGGTTAGGTAGTGTAGGGGTTACGATTATATTTATTGTTAGTGGAAAATTTAGGGATAGGGTTAGTGTTTGGTTGAGGGTTAGAATTAGGATTAGGATTACATTTAGTTTTACGGTAAGCGTTAGGGTGAGGGTGAGGGTAAGATGTAGATTTAGGATTACTGCTAAGGTTAGGGTTAGGATTAGAGATAGGTATAGGGATACGGTAAAGGTAGGTTTAGGTTAGGATTAGGTTTGGTTAAGGGTAGGATTAGGTTTGGTTATAGTTAGGGTTATGCATAGTTTAAGAGTTAGATTTAGGATTAGGTTAGGGTTAGGATTAGGGTTAGGGTTAGGGTATGAGGTTAGAGTTAGAATTAGTGTTAGGTTTAAGATTAGTGTTAGGATTGGTTTAGGGTTACGGTTAGGTTAAATTTTGTTTAGGCTTAAGGTTTGGGTTAGGGTTAGGATAAGAGTTTAGAGTTAGGATTAGTGTTAATGTTAGGATTAGTGTTAGGGTTACATTAAGTTTCAGGTTTGGGTTAGGGTTCAGGTTAGGATTAGGGTTAGGTTTAGGGTTAGATTTTGAGGTAGAGTTAGGGTTAGGTTAAGGTTTAGGGTTAGAGTACTGATAGGGTTAAGCTTAGGGTTAAGGTTAGTTTAAGAGTTTAGAATTAGGATTCGGGTTAGGGTTAGTGTTAGGGTTAGGGTTACGTTAAGTTTAGGGTAAGGGTTCGGGTTGGGTTAGTGTTTAGGTTTAGGGTTAGGGATAATTTATGGGTTTAGTGTTTGCATTATACTTAGTGTAAATTTAGGGTTAGATTAAGAATTAGGTTTAGGATTAGCTTTAGATTTAGGGTTAGGATGTGTTTTAGTCTTATTGTTAGGGTTACATTTAAGGTTTCGATTAGATTTAGGGTTAGGTTTACCGTTACTGTTAGTTTTAGTGTTAAATGAGGGTTTCCGTTAGGTTTAGTGTCATGGATTAAGGTTAGGGTTATTGTTAGTGTAAAATTTAGGGTTTGGGGTAGGGTTAGGGTTAGGTGTAAGTTTTAGCATTAGAGTTGGTGTTAGGCTTAGGGTTAAGGTTAGTTCAGGATTAGAATTAGGGTTAGTTTTAGGTAACAGTTAAGGTTAGAGTTAGGGTTAGGGTTAGTGTTAGAATTTAGGTTTAGGGTTAGAGTTGGGTTAGGGTTAGAGTTAGGATTAGATTTAGGGTTTGATTTAGGGTTTAGGGTTAGAGTTACTGTTATGTTTAGGGTGAGGATTAGTGTTAGGTTTAAAGTTAGGTTTAGCATTAAGGTTTAGGATAGGTTTACAGATATGTTTAGGGTTAGGGTTATTTTAAGAAATTAGAGTTAGGATTAGTGTCAAGGTTAGAATTAGGGTTAGTATTAGTTTAGGTTTAGGGTTAGGGTTAAGTTAATTTTAGGGTTAAGTTTAGGGTTAGATTTAGGGTAAGAGTTTTTAGTTAAGATTAGTGTTAGGGTAAGGTTAGGGTTAGGGTTAGGTTAGTGTAAGGATTAGTGTTAGGGTTAGATTTAAGGTTAGAATTAGAATTAGGATTACCTTTAGTTAGGGTTAGAGTAAGTGTTAGAGTTAGAGTTAGGGATAGAATTACCGTGAGGGTTCAAGTAGGTTTAGTTTAGATGTTGGTTTCTGGTAGGTTTAGGTTTAGGATTAGGTTGGGGTTAGGGTTTTGGCAGGGTAAGGATTAGGTTTAGGGTGATGGTTGGCATTAGGAGTTAGTGTTGGGATTACGGTAATGGTTCGGGTTAGGGTTATGTTTAGGGTAGGAGTCCGGTTAGAGTTTGGGTTAGGGTTAGAGGTAGGGTTAGGTATAGCATTATTTTTAGAGTTATGGTTAGTTTAAGGCATTAGGATTAGGTTTACTGTCAATTTGAAATTTAGGGTTAGGATTATTGTTAGGTTTAGAGTTAGAATTAGGGTTAGGATTAGCTTTAGTTTTAGAGTAAGTTTCAGGGTTAGTGGTAGGGTTATGGTTAGGGTTATGCTTTAGGGTTAGTGTTAGAGTTAAGGTGAGAGACAGGTTTAGGGGAAGTGCTTAGGATTAGTGTTACTATTAGGGCTAGGGTTAGGGTCAGGTTTAAGTTAGGCTTAAGTTTATGGTTAGGGTTAGGGTTAGGGTAAAGTTTAGGATTAGAGTTTATGTTAGGGTTAGGTTTAGGTTTAAGGTAGGGTTAATATTCGGGTTAAGGTTAGGGTTAGAGTTAAGTTTAGGATTAGAGTTTATGTGAGGGTTAGGTTTAGGTTTAGGGTAGGGTTAATATTAGGGTTAAGGTGAGGGTTAGGGTTAAGGTTAGGTTTAGGTTTAGCTTTAAACTTTGGGTTACAGTTACAGTTATGTTTAGTGTTAGGGTAAGAGGTTAGATTTAGGATTAGTGTTAGGGTTACTTTTAGGGTTAGGATTAGTTTCAGATTCAGGATTAAGGTTAACCCTAACCCTAGCCCTAACCCAAACCCAATTCCTGTGCTAACCCTAACCCTAGCCCTAACCCATACCCCATTCCTGTGCTAAGGAATTCTAAATCTAAACATAATCCTAACCCTAACCTTGACACTAAACCTAAAGCTAACCCTCAACCTAATTCTACCCCTAACCCTAACACTAACCCTATCCCTAACCCGAATCCTAACCCTAACATTAGTCCTAAATCTAACCTCTTATTCTAAACCTCACCTTAACATAACTTTAAACGTAACCGAAAACCTAATGTTTTAATTTAGATTTAGGATTAAGATTAGGATTAAGATTAGGTTTAATTTTAGGGTTTGGTTTAGTGTTAGGTTTAGGGTTAGGATTGGTATTACCGTTAGGGTTCAAGTAAGGTTTAATTTTGGATCGTTTAGGGTTAGAGTTAGCGTTAGGCTTAGGGTTAGGATTAGGTTTAGTGTTTTGGTTTTGGTTAGGGTTACAGTTATGTTTAGGGTGAGGGTTAGGGTAAGAGGTAAGAGTTATGATTAGTATTTATGGTTAGTATTAGGGTTAGGATTGGATTAAGGTTATGGTTAGGTTTAGGTTTATGGTTAGGTTAGGTAAGGGTTAGGGAAAGTTTTATGTTAGGGTTAGGTTTTGTGTTAGGCATAGGGTAAGGTTTAGGTTAGGGTTAGGTTTAGCGTTAGGTTTAGCGTTATGTTTTTAGTTCGATTTACAGATATGTTTAGGTTTAGGGTTAGTTTTCATTTTAGTTTAGTGTTAATTTTAGGATTAGGGTTAGGGTAAGAGTTTAGAGTTAGGATTAGTGTTAGTGTTAAAATTAGAGTTAATATTAATTTAGGGTTAGTGTTAGGGTTAGGTTAAATTTAGCGTTAAATTTAGGGTTAGATTTAGTGGCAGAGTTTAGAGTTAGGATTAGTGTAAGGGTGAGGGTTCAGGTTAGGGTTAGAGTTATGGTAATGTTTAGGGTTAGATTTAGGTTAGGATTAGCTTTAATTTTAGAGTTAGAGTAAGTGTTAGATCTAGCCTTAGGGATAGGATTACCATTATGGTTCAAGTAGATTTAGTTTAGCTGGCATGTTTATGTTTAGGATTAGTTTGGGATTATGGTTTTGGTTAGGATACGTGTTTGGGTTAGGGTTATCGTTAGAGTTAGGGGTTAGGTTTAGGATTACGCTTATGGTTAGGGTTAGCGTTATGTTTAAGTTTAGGGTCAGTTACGGTTTGGGTTAGGGTGATGGTTAGGTTTAGGGTTAGAGTTAGGGTTAGGTTTATTGTTAGGTTTTGGGTTAGGTTTAGAGTTATGGTTTGGTTTAGGATTACATTT
>NW_024354082.1:0-2220 GCF_902729225.1 Pteropus medius
CTTTAATCATGTCATTACTACTTGTTACTGGATTACCCTTTCCCCTCTTTTTTGTGAATATTTATCATCTTGCAAATAACTGCAAAAAATCTGCCTAGCTTGTCATTTTATTTGTTTGCTAAAAGGAACATATCTGTATTCTCAACGGAAGTTGCTACACAGTGGCATGTTTTGTACAGAAATTCAGATTTAAGATAAAAGAATACAAGTATTTCATTAAAAATAATCAGCCTTATATTTGAAATGTATACACCTGTAGGAGGTGATTTCATGCATTTAACACAAATATTTTTGGTATAATTATTACCCTGGCATTGTGTTAGGTGCTGAGAAGCAGAAATAGAGGACTGAGGCACTAGTTCTGCCATCGGGAGCTGTGGTGGAGGGAGGAAGGATCTGAACAGAACCACCATGCCGCGTACTGGTTCCGCAGCAGCAGGACTGCTCTGACATTCCTTCACTTACTTGGGTGGATGGTAGAGGCTGGAGACTTGAACACTGTAATTAAAGAAGGCTAAAATTGTGACTGTCCAAGTTCACATAGATACAATAGCTTTTACTCAATCTAAAGGATAGAAGACCTATCTACAGAATATTTGCTTTTAATGACTGTGAGGCACGTGGACACCTGGTTTTTAAAAAGACATTTTGCTCATAAATCTCATCTGCCTAAACAAATTGTTATTCTCATTTCTAAAGACTAATTGGGAAAAAATATTAATTGCATATATCTTTGAAGACAAAAAATGGTGGGCTATGAGAAGTGTGGAAGGCCCAAGAAAATGAAGGACTTGAAGGGGCATTTTATTATTTATCATGTAGAGAGTATTGACATTAATTTAAAAAAAAAAGGCAATAACAAAACAATGTCTACATTAGATCCTTTTTTTATAATAATATTTTTATTTTTCAATTACAGTTGGCATGCAATATTAGTTTCAGGCGTACAACATAGTGATTAGACATTTACATAACTTATGAAGTGATGACCCTGACAAATCTAGTATCCATCTGACACTGTACATAGATCCTTTTCTGACAGTGGATTTAGACAGGGCAGTTGAGAAAGAAGGAAAAGAGAGAAGCTGAAACACTACGTAGAACTCTTTCTACTTTACAACTTTGTCTACATTCAACCCTGTTTCATAAATATAAAAGACTTGGACAACATCTATTGTTGAGTGAAAAATGGCTTCTATGTGTAATGTGATCCCGTTTAAATGAAACTGCGGAAATAATGTAAATGTATATACAGTTTATAAAATTTCATTCTGACATTTGATATAAAATATACATACCATGTAAATACATAAAGAGATGCCTAGAGGATAATTCTTCAAAATGTAAAAATGATTATTTTGTGTGTTGGGATTTGAGAACTTTTACTTTCTTTATTACACTATTTTTCACCTTGAGTTTAAAAAAATTTATTCAAGAAATGCAACATGATACATCAGGCATTGCGCTACACTCTGCATGTATAAAACAAATCAAAAGTAGATTTAATTTTCCCCTCATGAAAATATGTCATTTTTAATAACTGAGAATAACAATATAGTTATATATTGCTGAAAAGATTGAGCAATAATAATTTTTAAGCTCAAAGATATTCAATATAATCTAGGGACATTTGACAAAGAAATATTTGAGAGGTATAAATCTGTCAAATGTATTAGTACAGTCCCATATTGCATAGAATCCCTATGAAATTAGAATACATCTTTTAGTATCACCATAAGTGCCTTCTCCAAGAATATTTAACCTATTTACTTAGGATGGGGACTTGTTCTGTGGCTAAACTATATTTCTATCTGCTTGCTGGTGAATTTTTGTTTATTTTTAGTTTTGCACATGAGTTGGAAATAGGAGGTGAGTGGCCTTGATAAATAGAGGTGGGCTAGAGAATGTTTGTAGAGATGACAAATATTATAAGCTATTTGTAAGGTTAATTTAAGTGGCATAAAAATTAGTGGGAAGCATTGTGTCAGAGCAGATAACAGAAAGATTAAATTAAAAGACGAACCACAAGAAACATGTCTGAGAGCAAATTGTGTATATTAGAATTCTTTCCCCTGGGAAGATATGTTGCCCTCAGTGCTAGGACTACATGCAAAGTAGATACTTTCTGTATAAAACAAATCCTTTGAGAAATACTTTAAAAAAAATGATCGTAGTTACATTCTCTAGGAAAGTGTGTGTGTGTGTGTGTGTGTGTGTGTG
>NW_024354083.1:0-937 GCF_902729225.1 Pteropus medius
GATGGCAGCACGGAGTCAGAGGCATAGGATAACATGTGCTTCAGGCTTGCCCAAGGGAGAACTTCCTCCTCAGGGTTTGACAGGGAGGTAGTCAGCCAAGGCTTCCCAGAGAAGGGTGCTACAGCCCTTGGGAGAAAGGGTAGGATCTAGACTGAGGGCCTTGACCTGAGGCATCAATGGGAAGCAGTAGCCTCCAGCCCTCCTCTGCTGCTCCCAGCCCCCTCCTCCTGGGGCCCTCAGGGATCTCATGAAGTCTTCCTTGGCCCAACAGGGCAGATGCCCTGGGCTCCAGTGGAGGGAGGGGTCTGGGGTCTGGTCCGGGTTCCCCATCTCTATTTCCTCCTCCCTCTTTCTCCGCGGTGCGGATAAAACTTGGACTCTAATAAAATACTCGGTGCCAGGATGGCAGTTGGTGAGACCTGGCCTCTGTGGATTTGGGTACCTGGGGAGTGTGGGGAAGGCATGGGGTCCTGGAGTCCTTCCCTCTGAGAAATAGACTTAGACTCCTCAGGAACCAGAGCCCAACACATCCATCCATTTCCCCCATCCCTCAACCTCCATGCATGAGTCTGAAGAGACTGCAGCTCTGTGGGAAGGAAAACAGGGACCCAAGAAGACCACTCCCACTCCCCCCAACTCCCACAACCCCACTAGCTTCAGCAGTGGATGGGGGTGGAGAAGAGAGAGGAGGCACTGGGCGGACACGCAGGCCCCTCCCTATAGGTGCAATGTTCCAGAACAACTAGAACATAGCTTAGAGCATCACGTGGCTGTGAATCCGGTCTCCTACTCTTCCTAGCTGTGTGACATGCAGGGCTGAGAGGCAGCAGAAAGGACCAGAACTGGCAAAGAGTGAGTATTCCATACATGGCCACTTAAGGAAAACAGAAGGTATCCGGCCCTGGCTGGGCACACACAAGGATGGGGCCTGGAAAGG
>NW_024354084.1:0-460 GCF_902729225.1 Pteropus medius
CTCTCTCTCTCTCTTTCTCTCTCTCTCTCTCTCTCTCTCTCTCTCTCTCCCCTCTTCTTTTCTTCCTTCTTTCACTCCCCAGGTGATTCTAATTATGCAACCAGATTGCTGGAGAAGCACAGAAATAGATCATAATCTCCCTTAGGGCAGGAGTTTTGATTGCTCAGTTCACGATCACCTTGTGTCTAGAAAAGTATGTGGCCGATAGCAGGGCTCAATTAATATTTATCGAGTGGATGGATTAATAAATGAATGTGTACTTGACTTTATGAAAAAAAAATATATATGACCAACACTCAAGTCAAATCCTGCTATAATCATCGTAGTTATCATCAGCTGAGCCCTGACAATGACCCCTTGGAGTAGATCTTAAAACCTCACCTAAGACTTTCCAATGGAGTCCTATTGAGCTTAGAATAAAATCTGAACTTTTTACCGTAGCAACTAAGGCATCGCACAG
>NW_024354085.1:0-457 GCF_902729225.1 Pteropus medius
GTCCTGAAGTCTGATTTCCACTGCGGAAAGCGGGAAGGAGCCGAGGCCTGAGGAAGGAGCCCCGGGGCCTCCGGGATGAAAAGAGATCATGCTGAATTGTGGCTCTAGAACGCCCGGTGTCCACACTGCGGGAAGGTGGAGGTGCTAGCAGCGGCCTGTCTTCTGTGGTAGACCAGGGGTCCACGCAGGTTTCCTTTGAAAATCTGCCATATACATATATATGCATATAGATGAATATATATATGCATATATATGTATATGGTAGCTTTGGCGAAAAGCTCTCTGGTCACGTCCATTTTGAGCCAGAATCGCAGACTTCCGAGAGAAGGCTCTCTTGCGGCAAATGCACAGCCCTCCCGGGGCCTTGGGGCTCTGTGGGCCATGCTCGGTCATCTGCGGGTACTGGGGTGGCGAAGTTGGAGGAGCACTCACTGACACTTTGAGCTCCTAGAGGTAC
>NW_024354086.1:0-556 GCF_902729225.1 Pteropus medius
GCTGACCCTCCTCCCGTACCACCTCCTGCTCTCCTCCTGCCACCTCAGGACTGCTCCCAGGTGAGGGGCCAGACAGGACACTGCGACAGTGTCCCCCAGGTGATCCCGCTCAGAATATAAAGTAAAAACACGTGGGATGGGACATTAGCTATGAAGCACTGTGTCAACGATGAAGACGAAACGTGTGTGTATGTGTGTGTGTGTGTGTGTATGTGTGCGCGCGTGTGTGTGTGTGTGTGCGCGCTTGTGCGCGCGCGCACGCGCAAAGGGGACAGGACTGGCCCCAGTTGTCACTAGCAACCTCTGGGTCACAGAATCTGGGTAGTTTTTACCTTTTTTTCAAACTTGCTCTATTTTCAAGTTTTCGTCAATGACAAAGTATTTCTTCTAAAATCAGAAAGAGCAATAAACATTTTTAAAAGGAGAACTATTCCTCCCCACTCTACTGGAAACTGGTCTCCGGCTGCTTGGGCACCCAGTGTTCACAGAGCGTGTCACCCAAGAGAGCCGGAGCCACTGAAAGAGCTTGTGTCGCGTGACTGCAGAAAGCAAGAAA
>NW_024354087.1:0-23850 GCF_902729225.1 Pteropus medius
ATCCATCTGTCTTCTGTCAGCTCACACATCTTCCTGGTTCTGCGTCTCTGGAGGACGGTACCAGTGCATCTGGGAAGGGAGCTGGGGACGGGAGGAGGCCGCGTGTGGAGGGCTGGGCGTCGGGGCAGGGCCAGGCCCCGGGCGGCAGGTCGGCGCTGGTGCCTGCGGGGCTGTCGTTGGCACAGCTGGCCCCAGAATCAGGAGAGAAGGGACAGTCGGGCCCTGGGAGCAGCAGGGTCGGTGGGAGGATGTGGGAGGCCGGGGTCGGGGTGCGGGCAGGACTGTCCCCAGGTGCCTGCGTAGGAGAGAAGTGAGCAGCTTCCTGGAGCTGACCCCGCTGGCGGCACCGCAGATGCACGTGGGGCTGGTGTCGACGGCCCGGGAAGGACGTGTGAGCGTCACACACACGGAGCCTCGGAAAGGGAGCCGAGCGCCCGTCCCAGGGGAGCCTGCTCGTCTCATCCTCAGGCCCTCGGGATGTTAAAATAGGACAGAGTCACCTTCGGATGGGGCCTGGGCGACCTGTGTCCCAAAGACCCATTTGCAAGGACGACGAGAAAGCAGAGGTCACGACCCCAGCACCAGTGACTCCACACTGAGGATTAGAGACACTGTTTAGAGTCGGCGTCACCGTGTCACGTGATCTGCACCGATAGCCACGCCTTCCTCCGGTGGCCGTCCCTGTCCCCTCCCCTTTGTCAGAGACATCCACTGCCTCTGTCCCCTCATCGGGACCCTGTCTGGGCTTCTGCCTGAGTCAGCGCTGCCCCAACAGGCGTTCTCCGTGATCTCGGATACCCGCTTGTCACGCTCACTCGGAAAGACGGTTTTATTTTTAGGCGAAAGCTGCTTTTATTGTGAAGGGACTCGGAGCACGAACCCCAAAACGTATCACTTCGGCATGAGGATTATCTTGAGCCGAAGGCCGTTAAGAAGGAGGAAACGCGCCCGCCTAGAAGCAGGACATACGACCCTGTCGTGCACATGTCAGCTGCTTGTCATGTCCCTCAGAGAGAGGACGGTCATCGCCTCTGGAAGCAGGGAGCTGGCACTCGGGGGGGTCTGCCCAAACCGACCCCACCAAAATGACCCTTCGCCTCCGGGAGCTTCCGCACGAACGTGTCGTCCTACAGCAAGCGTCCCATCTTCAGAAGCCACGACGGCTTTTCCGTAGGCTGGTCGCTTCTGCCCGGATGTATCTCCTTCCGTGGAAACAGCACGGAAGCCCCCGGCCTCAGCGCTCCTTGGAGGCTTGTGTTTGTGTCTTGTGGGCCCCCATCCCCATGGACCCCAAAATCACTCGCCCTGCCGTCGATGTGCCTGGCTCGCTTAGATCCCCAGGCCTCCGGCGCGGACCGTGACGGGACCCACGACAGTGATGTTTTTCCCTCCGCTGTCAGCTCACCGTCTGCCTGGACGCTGTGCGTCCCCCCGACTCGCTCTGCCATCTGCCTTGGAGGTGCCGGGACGGAGTGCTTCGCCCTGGGGTCGAGCGCAGCTTCACGGAGCCGGTTCCGTGACACCCCGGCACCCCCCGGGTTCATGGAGCAGGAAGCCCCTGGGGGATGGGAAGCCTCGTCATCGAGCCGCCGGCCGGGTCACTGGGCAGGGGGCCCAGGCAAGTCCTGCCGAGCCAAGGGGAGGCTGACGGGCCTGGGCGGGGCCGAGGGTGAGGACGGGGGTCCCTGGAGCTGTGCGTCCGCACCCGTTTTTAGGAGTGTGTGCATGTGTCTGTGTTTGCGTGTGTCGGTCTGAGTCTACGCAGGTTTCTAGGCGTGTGTTTTCGTGTGTGCCTCTGTGTCTGTGCGCATGCACCTGGCTGTCTGTCTTTCCACGTGTGTGTTTGCGCGAGCATCGTGTGGCTCTGTGTCGGTGAAACCGTCTGTCTGTCTGCGTTCACATGTCTCGTGAGTCCGTTTGTGCATGCGTGTCTGCGTGTCTGTGTGTACGTGTCTGTGTCCAGCTGCGTGTGCATGTGTGTCTGTCTGTGTGTCTCCGACTGTCTCCGTGAGCTCGCCCGAGGCACACACGGGCTTCCGGTCACCTCCCCAGGCCCCACGCGCCTGCATTGCCATGGTGCTCGTCTGCCTGTGATCGGGGAGGTCTGTGTGACAGCCTGATGGGCGGCTCGTTCTGCATTTCATCCAGGGCCGTCGGCTGCCTTCATGGCCTTGAGGGCCTTCACGTTTCAAGGAGCATGACGATCCATGTCACTTAGGTCTGGGATGGGACAGAGACGAACCGGGACGATGGCATCTGGGGTCTTAAGCTCCTAACAGAATGAGACGCCCCAGACACAGAGCCCGGCCGTGAGCAGAAGGAATGTGCCCGAGCTGGGAGCCACCTCACAGCTGTCGTCCCCAAAGAACGTGTCCTTGTGAGCCGCCCTGAGACGCCAGCTCACTGAAGAACGAATCTCTCCGAAGGAGGTGGGGACGCCGCTCCGCAGAATTCCAGCGAAGAAGCCCTGGTTCTCGGGGGCTCATTCATTTCCGACGAGGGGGGATAGTTTGGGGTCTTTTCTCTTTACATCTCAGGGAAATGACGTCTGCGTTCGAGTCTATAGCACCGACCGATAAATTCCTGTAGGCCTCGTCCCTGAATTTGGAGGGAAGCGTATGTGCGTGGCAGAACATTAAAGTCGCCCCGCTCCCCAAAAACTAGAAAGACGGCCACAGCTAATCCCCGAAGCTGTGAAGATGTTAATTTGCACGGTGGACGAGAGGCAGGGTTGCAGGCCAGATTCCGTGTGCTAAGCGGGCAGGGTCCCGGCTCATCCGGCTGGGCCGCGTGGGCCCCCACGGGTCCTCGCATGTGGAACCCAGATGCCGAGGACCGTGGCAATGTGACGAAGACCCCCGTGTCACTGGCAGTGGCGGCGGGGACCATGAGCTCCAAGACGCTCGCCGTCTCGAGACGCTGGAGAGACCAAGGGAACAGACTGTCCCCAGGACCCACCGGGGGACCCAGGCCTGCTGAGCCACGACGGGGCCCCAGAAAGCTGCTGTCCCACGGGTGACGTGATGCTCTGTCCGAGATGAGAGCTTCGTGCTGTTTCAGGCCACGGGGTGCGTGGTCCCTGTGACCAGCTGGCACCGGACTCCCGTGCACTGTCAACCTTTTATGTCGAAATGGTCTCGAAGACCCTCAAAAAGCTGGTTCTCCAAAAACCGTGCCGGTGCAGGGCTGGCCGTGGGCCACACGCTCCGGTCACGTAGCAGCTGCTCTGGGAGCCGCGGCCCGAAGCCCGTGTCCCAGCTGCCGACGGCGCCCGCCGGCCCTTCGCCTCGGCGCTTGAGCCTGGGCAGTGGAGGGACTCGTCACCGAGGGAGCCCGGCGCCAGTGACGAGCCCGGCGGTGCAAACGCGCAGTCCCCTTCCAGGACGTGGCGCCTCGGACACGCCGGTGACACAGGAAGCCGCCCGGGGCTGGCGGCCGCACCGCCGTCTGAGCCCCGCCTGGCGCCTCATTCCCGGGGTCCCCTCCACGCACGTGCTCACACAACGACCGCATCTCAACAGCCCTGGGGGCCTCGGTGGCCTTGAAAGGATCGGCGATCAGAAGGGCAGCCGCTTTCACTTGGCTTCTAGGGACTCTGAGCTCACAGGACGCCGTTCGCCGCCCGGGGACATTTGCTCGAGAGAGGCTGTCCCCCTTCCGAGGACAGCCAGGGCACGACGTGGCGTGCCTCGGGCGCGTCCCCACGCGGGGCGTCCAGCCTCATCTGCAGATGTCACACGCCGTCCTGGGCGCGTCATCGTCAGCGTGCTGAGCTCAGACCAGAAGCCAGCGGAGGACGAACGGCTGTCAGCGGGCGCAGCGGTGAAGGTTCTGCTCCCCATGGGTGTCCCGGACAGCACAGATGCACCTTGTGCTGCTCCCGGGGCTGCCTGGTACAGCCGATCTCGGCCCCCCAAATCCTTACGTGGAAGCCCTCACCGCAGGACGTGGCTGGATGTGGAGATGGGTCTTTACAGAGCGGGTGAAGGTACAATGAAGTCAGCAGGGCAGCCCTGATCCCACAGGACCGTGTCCTTATAGGAAGAGGAGATCAGAACACAGACACGCACAGAGGGACGGCCACGTGCGCACACGGGGAGGGGACGGCGTCCACATGCCCAGGACAGAGGCCCCGGGAGGGACCGGCCCTGCCCACAGCTGCATCTCGGACGTCCAGCCTCCCAGACGGGGACAGATCAATGCAAGCCGCCTGCCTGGTGTCCTTGGTGTGGCAGACTCTGCCGTACAGCCGTGTAGCCGCGCCCCGTTGGACACACTGGGGTCCAGTTGGACATCGAGACGCTAAGTATTGTATCTTTATATAGAGACAGATTGGGACTGTGTTACCGCACAGGGAGCCTGCCGTGCCTCCCGCCCACGTGACGACTGTCAAGCTCTGGCCCCCAAGGATGTGTAACACGTGCGGCCTTTTTATGAGGCTGCTTTAATGGACACGTCACCTCCTCCGACGCTTCTCGTCAAGGAGCGTTGACATCGGAGCCTGAGCATGGGTGGCAGCTCGGGACTGTGGGGAGCGGGGTGCGGTTGGACCCTTGACATCCGTGTGCTGCAGCTGCTCCTGTTTGCAGTCACAGAAGTGTGATGGGACCTGCGTCCGGAAGATGTTTATTACCCCGGATTCTGTGTCATGCGCACGGCTAAGTGTTTCCATCCCCCGCAGGCCCCATAACAGCCAGAGAGTGAACGTTCACGGCCCTCTCGTGGCACCAAGCTGGCCCGGAAAATTCTGGATGGAGGGCTCATTATTGTTTTCTGATGGCGTTTTTTTTTTTTTCTTGGCATTACTGGCTGCGCCCCGGGGGGTTCATGGCTCCCGCTGCCTGCGCGTAGGGCGCGGTGAGCTGTGCCTCACTCCTCATTTCTATTTTCCTTTGCAGTGGGTTCTTATTCGCTCATAAACGTGACGTTTCGATGAGGACGGTCACGCGGTCCCCGTGCACTGGCCGCAGCCTGCGCCCCGAAACGCGGACGTGAGCCGTGGCGCTTCCCGTTGACAGTCAAAGGGCCGCCTCTCGGCTCCCGGCGTGTCTTGTCCTCTGTCCCCCCGAGACTGGCCGTGCTCCAGGACTGGCTGCTCCGTCCCCCGCGTGAGCAAGCAGCAGATTTCGGTCACGTGCGGGCCACCGCGGTGTCGGAGCCACCGGTGACAAGGCCGGCGCTTGGCGAACTCAGAACACTGGTCTGGGGCCGGTCACGAGTGGGGTGACAGCGCCCACAAAGCTGGGCCTTGGGGTCCACCAATTTCTCTGCCTCGCGTCCCCGGGCACCGTGGAGGGGCTCGGCCCCTGCCCCTCGCGTCAAGGGCGTTCACGTCGGGGGCCGCGGACGCCCCACAGAGCTGCGCTGTGTCAGATGCACGAGGCTTTCGCGGGTCATGGTGGCTTCGGGAACGGGCGGCCGAGCCCACGGCTGTCACTGTGGAAGACACTGGACGTGGTCGTGGGCATTTGCCACTAGGCTGACTCGTGGCAGTGCTGAGGGTTTTGTCCGTTTCTGTGCTTTACGTACGTGAACCGCGGAGTGTTTGCCTTTGGCGGGAGGGGAGGCTGTGCAGATCCGTGGAACTAGCAACTGAATTTCTCGGAGTCTAGCCTACGACCTGCAGGCGTGCTCACACAGACACACAGACACAGACAGACACACAGACACACGAACTTTTACCTGAACACAAGACACACACACACGGACCACCTGGGACGCAGCTCTGGACCACAGGACCTGGATGCCTGGACCGGACCTGCGCCGGATACGTGCTGGACACCTGGGTTCTGCAGACACACCTGGACACACTGAGACACCTGAGGCCTTGGACCTGGACCACACACATAGACCTGAGACACACCTGGACCACCACCTGAGACCTGAACACCCTGGACACACATGCACAGGCCAGCGGACCTGGACACCCATAGACCTGCCTGGACCACCTGCAGGACCACCTGGACACAGACCTGGGGCCTGAGTTACCTGAACCACCCTGAGACCTGGACACAGTGGGACACACAGACCTGCAATACGGACACCCGCATACAGACCACACCCCTGAGACCTGGACCTGCCCTGGACACACCACCTGAACCTGAACCCTGGACCTGAGACACCTGGACCTGAGACCTGGAACCCTGAACCACCTGAACCCATGGACCACCCACCTGAGACTGCCACCTGCATGAAACCTGCCTGTGAACCTGTATGAACCTACCTGAACCTGTATGGACACACACGAACCTAGACACACCGAACACAGACACACACAGACACACGTAGACACAGAGACACACAGACACACAGACACTGAACACACCAGACACACAGAGACACACAGACACAGACACACAGACACACAGACACACAGACACACAGACACACAGACACACAGACACACACCCAGACACACACAGAGATTACGTAAAGGGAATCCAGTACAAAAAGTATTTATTTGCAAACCACCGGAAACGAGTCCGAATCCCACGTAGGGGGTGGTGACGCAGGGTCACGCGTGCCTCTCGGGTGTGGAGTGACAGGGACGGACTTTAGCGAGCACTGCAGCTCCTCGTCGACGAGGATCAAACGGCCCGTGGGGAGCCGGGGTCGCGCCCTGTGCACCCCGCGCAGGGAGCCTCTCCGAGTCTCAGCAGAGTGACTTCAGGACGGGGGTTCACTGCAGGAAGCCGTACCCCGGACACAGAAAGTGGGGGGCTCCATCCTTCACCGTTTCCCTGCAGCCCAGGGCTCAGGTGACATTCAACCGCTGGGGACAAGGTGCTTTTATCGTTCCGGGACCCCTTTCTGTGACAGAACAGAACATCGTGCGTACGGCGTTAGGAATAAAAGCCACTTTTGTTCCTCTTTAGAATAAAGTCACATCAGATGTCACATTTTGAAAGGCTGACAGCTATCGCCGTACATCACAGAAGCCACCGAGGTGTCGCCGTTTACGCGTTAACTACCCGCCCGCCACACCGTGTTCCCCCAGCGACGTTCTGGCGGGTGCTCTGTGATCTGTCTTCAGCTGAACACGCGTGTGTCTCGTCCACACGGTGCTGCAGACGTTACCAGGTCTTCCTGCGGCCCAGCCGATCGCTCGTGTATCGGTGAGAGTTTAGACGCGTGTCTTCGGCCGTCGTGATATTTTACAGGCGGTGCCAGGAGCCCGTCTTAGGGTTGTTGAGACCGTGGGGAAAATCTCCCTTCATCGTCTCTCACGGGAGAACCGGTCGGATTTCAGGGCGTGTTTTTCTTCGTGCCGTCATTCACCTCGGTGCACGTCGAACCCAAGGCCCTCATCACCCAGCTTCCCGTGGCGTGCTCGCCGCGGCCGTGTTGGATGCACGTGCTGTCGTCCGCCCTGAGGCCAGCGGCCTGGTTGTCATTTACGGAGCAGCCGCGGGCGTATTTATGACGTCTGCTCCTGAAACGCATCCCTCCACGGCAGCGCGTGAGCGTCCGGTCAGCAGCTCCACGACGAGACAGTCACGTACCTTACGGCGTGAGCCCCCGGTGCGTCTCATCCCCGCCTGGCACCGCGTGTGGCTATATGACAATGTCACCGACGATTGTCCCTGTGCTGTGCGTCACATGCCTGTGATGAGTTAGTAACTGCCGATTTGTCCTGACTCTGCTCCGTGTCTGCGCCCGGCCCCCTCACCCCTCCCCCGTCTGGCTTCACTGCCGCTTTATTGACAACAGCCGGGACAGGTAAGCGACCGGAGTGTCTATCGACAGACGGCTGCATAAGAAGAGGCGGTACGTGTGTGCCACGGACTATTACTCGGCCGGGAAAAAGGCAGTCTTGCCATCTGCAGCAACGTGGGTGGGCCTAGAGGTGTTATGCTGCGTGACATAACGCGGACACGGACAAAGAGCAGATGCAGGTAGAATCGTACGCAGATGCCGGTCACGCCCTTTTTCTGTTTTCTGTTTTCTTTTTAAAATTTATTTCCCCATTGCAGCGGACGTTCCGGATTATTTTACGTTAGTTCCGGGGGTGCACGGCACTGGGATCTTTATGGACCCCCGCGGCATCTGGCGACCACCCACTCTGCGCTCCGTCCCAACTCCTTCAAACAGGACGTGGCCACGCAGGGAGTCGCCGCTGTGGAGACGCTGGCGTGGGTGACGGACTCGCCCTGGGGACCGTGCTCCCTCTGACCCCTCGAAGGCGCGGTCCCGGGGTCCACGCGGACACGGAGGGAGGCGCCGGCACCTTCGGATGACGCACTCAGGGCGCGGACAGGAATCCAGGCCCGCGCGCTGGCTTCGGCGCGGCCCGGGCGCCCCCAGGCCTGCATCGGCTCCCAGCGGCGGACCCGGCAGCGTGACAAACACGTCTGCGCCGTCCGTGGACCTGGACCTTCAGGAGTGTTTGTTACGCACACCGCGGACGCCGCCGCCGACGGATACGCAGCACGAGCCCCTCCTCGGATGAGACAGGTTCTCAGCGCAAGCCGTGGCTTTCGAGGAAACCCGCGGCCCATTTCCGAGACGCTGTCGTGACTGCACAGATCTGGGGGGACGGCTCGGGCGGGGAGCCGCCCTGCACGCTCGTTCTCACTGTAACTTCGCGTGTGATGAAGCGTGAGTCGCCGTGAAAGTTCCAAGCGCGTGTGTCTCGCTGCCTGCGGCCCTTTCTCTGTGCCCGTTTCGTCAGCACAGACGTCTGCACAGATGGCACAGCGGCGGCTCGTGCGGGACACATTCCAAGCCCCTTTTCGTGCTCTCGTTCCACTGGGAAGTGCGACTTTATCCTTCGTCCACGCAAATCCGAGGCCTTTCTTTCCGCTGCGCGGACGACAATTTTCTGACTCGACGGCTAAATTCTCCTCCCAGGTGACGGGCTTGTCCCCGAGCTCGCGCCGGGCTGCCCCTGATGACAGCGGAACAAGGCGCGTGATTGCGAGGCTGAGCTGTCGGAGCGGCGGCCGCGGCTCTGTGTGTGTGTTTGTTTCTTCCCGTCTGGATATTTGGATGAGACAACGAGGCGTTTCGGAAATGAACGCTTTGCGACTGAGCTCTGAAGAGATAGATGCTTCTGGAAATCGGATTTAAACCCAAACGCCCCAAAAGGAATCCAATTAGATGTGCATTTGGAAACACTGGGTTTTTGCGAATGCGGAAATCCCTGATTTGCGAGGCTTCTGCGGGGCGGGAGGGTGGGGGTGCAGGGGACAAACTGGCTTTCAGCGACTTCAGCTGCTGGGAGTGGATGAATAAATACAGTCCACCCGCGACCATTTCTCAGCGGATCTGTGCCCTCCCAACCGCGGCCAGGACACGTCCCGTGCTTTGTGTGTACCTCGGACCTGCTCCTGTGGCCTCAGTGGCTACAAAGCTCAGATTTTAAGAGGTTCTGTCATTCCTGAGGCTCAACGTGACTAACGCAGGGTCACCCAGCTCCTCAGGCCAGTTCATCTGCAAAGCCCTCGTGGCCAAGAATGTGACACACGCCAGCGGTGACCGGTGACCGGGGGCTGTGACATTCTGCCCGGCATGTGAGAAATGAGCAAATTAAGGAGCATGAGGGAGGCGTGGCCCGAAGGCCGCTGGGAAGGAGAGGGAGTCGGGAGGGTGGATGTGCAGCTGGAGATTCAGGTTTTCATTTCTGTCTAGAGATGCTGCTGTCGGCTGAGTCTAAGCGGGTCCTAGATGGATCCACACCTGCCTGACGAAGGACAGCACATGTGCAAATCGTGGGGGGGCGGTGAGTGCCCGGGTCTGAAAACTGCCAGCCCGGGGCATGGGCAGCCCCCCCACCGCCCAGCAGGGGGGCCTCGGGCCGTGACCGCACCTCCCGGTGCCCTGCATCTCTGTCCGCGAGTGCGGCCGACACTGGGGAATGACGCTTGGGGAGTTCGCAAGCACGGGATGCGTTCTGACTTGTAAAACATCGACGCCAGGGTCTGGTGCGCGGCCCGTGGTCTCAACGTCAACGGCTGCTTCTGTGGGACGGATCATCCCAACAGGTTCCACGAGAGTCATCCTGATACCCAGATATTATGGGGTATTACGGGATTCACAATAATGCTGCTACGGCGATAATAATTAATAATAATAATAATAATAATAATAACGAAGCCGATACCGCTATTGTGAGAGTAGCATTTATAATAATCAGCCTGTTACCACGAACACGATTAGAATCACGGGACGGCCACCCGAGTGACAATACTACTTATTTAACTTCAGATGCCATTGTACATGAGTACATATCATGTACTGATTACTTAGATAATGATAATTACGAAGCATGTATGGTACGTAAATAATATTCATCCACAGCAAGTGAAATTCATCTCATTATATGACGAACGCGCCAAGCTCCACGGTCACTGTCTTCCTTCCGAGCCGCACAGGCTGCTGCCGGAGCGGTCTGACCCGTGACCGCACAGACGGCAGCGCTGGACGCGGACGTTGCCCGTGTGTCACGGGGACTGTGCCGGGGTTCGGGGGCCGAGTGCGAACCCACAAACACGGCCCGCGCCCACCGGGCCAGCCTCAGCGGGGCCGAGACACGCACAGCCTTGTTCTGGATCGTGCGTTGAGTCACCTGCCCAGGAATTATTTACCGAGGTCCCGCCTGGCGAGAGGAAGGTCACTCGAAGGTGACGGACACGCACGTGTCGGGAGCTGGCCGTCAGGACGCCCCCGAGACGCATCCGATGAGCTCGTGCTCTGTGTGCACACGCGACTCACTTCCAACTGGCACGGGGACATCTTTGGGGGACGTTATTCTGTACCGCACGGGGCCGAGGACGGCGAGAGCCTCGGCAGCACGGGACGGAAGCCCCAGCGATGGCAGTCAGGATGTGCCCACCTTCGGCCCCCATCGCCAGCTCAGCCGGGCACCTCCCCCAAGGCCACCGCCCGTTCTGTGGCAGCCTCGCCTCCGGCCGCCCCTGGCCGTCTGCGTCGCCCGCTTCACGCCTACGGGAGGGACCGGCGCCTGCCGTCGCCAGCCCTGGCCGGCTGCCCAGCTGGGTCAGCTCCCCTGGACCTTGCCCACTCGTGCTGATTAAATGACCCTTGATTTCCCAGCGGACCGGCTTCGTGCCGCTGCTTCCTCGGGTGCAGGCAGAAGCAGCGTCAGCTGTGAGTCAGGGAGGAAGGCATCTTAGGTGGCTGGTTATGACACCACTGTGTCCTCTGTCCCCGTCCCTGTCTGTCCACCCCCCACCCCACAGCCCACGGGAAGGCACAGCGAGCAGGGGCCAGCCGTGCACTCGCCCGGAGGAAAACTGTCCCAGAAGCCAGCGGCCGGCACCTCGACCGCAGACGTGCAGCGTCCGGTGCCAGGGCAAAGCCGGTCCCCGCTGTGTATGCTGGCCCGTGACCCGCATTGCGTCACGAGAGCCCGAGCTGACGGACACACATGTCTCCATGTGTCACGATGAGGGAGCCCCTGTGAAGTCGGGGTCCCCGGGAGGGAAAGAGTCAAATGAGGGGAGCCTGGTGACGGAGCGCGCCGTGCCAGCAACGGAAGGCTGAAAACGGGGTGACTCCTAAAAACGGGGTGACTCCTGAAAACGGGGTGACGTGCGTGCGCTTCGCGTGCGCTTCGCGTGCGCCGTGTCCCCCCAGCGTGCCCGCCCCCCGAGCCCGGCCCCTGGGCCCGTCCGGCTCCAATACGCTTTCGTCAGCCTGTCTCTTTAAAGGATCGCCCTCCGCCTTCTGGAAGTTTTTTTTCCAGCAGGATTGTGTGACAGATTTCCCCTTTAATCCTATTTTCTTAGAACTGGATTAAATGCTCGCTTTCTGGAAGCCTACTTTGAATTTTTGGCCCGAAAATAGACACGGATGTGTCTTCGCGGCAAATCCTGAGCCGTGTTGCGCACAGACCCGTCACAACGCAGCCCCCAGCCAAGGCTTCGTGGTTTGCCAACAACCCGTCCCACTGCACGGACACGGCCAAGGGCGGGCCCGGCCTGCGGAGTGTCCCGGATGCGTTACCGCTGGGGCTTCGTCCGCCCCGTGACCTCCACGCTGCCCGGTCTCAGAACCCCAGGCGTTTATTCAGAGCCCCAGGCAGCCCGCACAGCAGCTGAGTCACAGTGCAGACGTGTCCCTGTGTCATCGGCTGTCACCGAGCCCCAGGGCTCACCGCCTCCGACAGCTGGCACCTCATTGTGTCAGAAAAGCCCCCTGGGCTGACGGCTTTGTTCCCAGGCTGCCTTGGTCCTGCACGGCTGCGTCTGCTGTGCCACGGGCCAGGCCGCGGGGTGGCGGAAGGCCAAGGCCGTGGGCTGACCGCTGGCTGGGCGCGGAGCGCGCCATCGGCAGCCCGGCTCTGCCGTGGCTTAACGTTCACTTTGCAGGGGGAGGGTCTGAAAGCTTTTATGACTCATCGAGCGACGGTGAGCAATTGGGGGCGAGGGATAAAGGGCCCTGGTCATTGGCTCAGCCCGGCTCAGAGAGGGAAAATGTGCCATTTGGGAAGACAGCGGATATTTTAATACCTTTTAACGTCCATCTCGGACGCCACTCAGGACGAGACAGGGCTTTGCGAGCAGACGCTGACGCCCCATGTTTTCACCTGGGGCCCCCGCACGGGTCTCATTGAGGTCTGTCCTTGAAGGTCACTGTTTTTATCCCTTCCAGTGCGGATTAGAAGCAAAGCAGATTACGGCGCCGGCTGAGCTGGCTTCGCGGCGGGGAGGAGGCGGGGCTCCCCGTGCGTGCGGGGCCGGGGTCGGGGGCCGGCTCGCCGGGCACGGGGAGCTCGAGTGCCGCGTCGCGATGAGGTCCGGCCGGCCCGGGCAGAAGCACGGAAACCATAGCGCTTGAACACGACGGAGGTTCGAGTCCGGCTCGGCCACACAGCGGTGCGGCAGCCCGTGGCCCACGGTCCTCGGAAAGCGGGTCCCGCACGCGCAGCCCCGGCCTTGTGCCCGTGGCCCAGGATGACGGGGCCGCATTCTGGGAGCAAATGGGAGGGAGGGAGAAAGACCGGCAGGGGACGGGGTGTCGGGCTCGGTCTGCGGAGGTGGCTGCGGCGTGCGCCGTAGCAGCGCCGGGCAGAGCGGGGAAGCTTTGCCCTGGGAGGCACCGGGCACCGACGATGATGTCGTTAGTTATTAGCTCTGTGACCGTGGGCAACGCTCGTCCTCGGCGAAGCTTAGTTTCCTGCACTGTCACATGCCAGTGGTGACGACGGTGATGACGATGGTGACGACGGTGATGGTGATGGTGACGGTGACGATGAAGATGCTCTTGCTGGGGACGCGCCTACGTCAGGACGATCATAACGGACAAATGAGCGAAATCGTACGGTCCCTAGAAAATGTCCATGCGTTTCACAGATGACCCTTGCTGTGGTGCTGACGCACTGCTGCCGAAAACCTTTCTTTCGTGAGAGACGCACATCGAGAAATCACGGTTATTGGTGTGTCTGTTCACATACGCGTGTGTCCACCCAGAGAGGTGTCTGTGACCAGATGCCCGTTGCATTTTTATAATGCAGCAGAGATGTATAAACACGAGTCAGAAAAGACGCATTTTGTGTTCGCGATCTGTTCATAATGCACCAGCCGCCCGCCCCCTGCCGCGTCCTGGGCACCAGCTCTGTGTCCGGCACGGTCAAAGCTGCCAGCAGCCCCGACTTCTCGGCCATGGAGTCTGCACATCTCGTGCTGTCGAGGCCCATCCCTCGTCGTGGCCCGCGCCCCGCACGGCACAGTGACCCTTTGGACACCTCGGTCCGGTGTGTCAGTCGGGCTCCCCCCAGGAGAAGGGGTGGAGCTTGAAAGTGGGGAGGGGCACGGGGGGCCCCAGAGAAGGAAGTCGGAGGGTGGCTCAGCAAGGCAGCCACGCAGAGGGTGTTGGCCACGGCGATGCTCTGGGACGAGCCTAATGTGGTGAGGGGTGAGGATGCTCCACCCTCGTCGGTAACCGGTGTGTCACCTTCCTGGGCCTGTGCTGGGCCACTCGAGGGGGCGGGGCTGGCTCTGGACGGCAGGTCTCCGCTCGTGGGAAAGTGGCAAGGGGTCCCAGGGGCTGTGGGTGCAGCACCAGCAGACGGTTCCCCAAACCGGCAAAGCCTGCCGTGGCCCCCAGAGTGAAGCCCAGGGTGCGGGCGAGGTCAGGGGAGCATACTGCCGAGGACTCTGCGACGTCGTCCATGGCTGCCACGCGCACCCCACTGCGCTCCTCCCGGGCGTGGGGGCCCCGTGGCTGGTCCACGACGCGAGTGCTCCCAGCTCGGCAGAGCCGTCCCTTCCCCTCACCTCGCCCTCGTCTCTGGGCGGATGTCACCCCCCCGAGGGGCGCGCTTGGCCGCCTTCTGGGGGGACGCCTGTCCCCTGTGCCCTGGCCTCGCCCGCGGCCCTCCGCTGCCTGCCACGCAGTGAACCATGTCGTCCGTTTGCATCTAATCCACCGTCTGCTTCGTGTGCGGGACACTCGGTCCTTTGCCCGCTGTGTGTTCCCGGTGCCCGTCTGGGGGTCACCTGACGGTGCACGCGTGACAATCGGGACGGCGATGCTCCAGCTCCGTGACGCGACTTCTGCTCACCTCCTCGTCTGCACGTTCCGTTTCTGCGGTGAGCCGCGGGAGTCGTGGGAACACGGCCTCTGCCCGCCCGGTGCCCCCGGGGGGTTAACGCCGACGTGTGAGAACCACAGGGCTAGAAATCGCACAGATCCCTTCTCACTAAAAAAAGTCGTGCGTTGCACACATATTGTAGACGAATAAAACGTAGGTCACGTCTCCCCGTGACAAACTGAGCGTGAGTCACGCCTCCTTTGCCGGGGAAGGGCCACGAGCGCAAAGGCTCAGACTTCCTGGGGATAAACATTTTTTTCGGGACGGGCCTGGATCTCTGCTAGAAACGCCTCAATCTTTATATATTAATTCCTGTCGGAGGCCCCCCCCAAAACCTTGGCTGCTTCGCCTTCATCTCAAGGCGTTTTAACTTAATTGGTGGGGAACACAGTCAGCTCGTGAGAGCTGTCTACGTCCTTCTGCAGCCTCGTCTCTGTGTGACAGCTCGATGGGGCCCAGCGAATCCGTGGCGTCCGTGCCGGGGACGTGTCGTGGGAAGCAGAGCCTCTGCCGGTCCCGGGAGGCCCCGCGCGCGTTCCGGCAGTGGGGACGGACGCCGCGAAGAGCTTCCGTCCACCACACGTCACAGCGCCAGGTCCTCCGCCGACGTCGCTGGGCTCTCGTGGGACCAAGCGCTTAGAGGGTTGAGAATCGCAGAGCCGGCTCTCGAGAAACTCACCTCCGAGGGGTGGGGACCCAACGGGAAGAAGCCGCCAAGCCCGTCTCTCTGAGCACGTGCCGCCCGAGGGGGACTCGGAGCCATCGTGCAGAACCGCGCGCCACAGCGGTCGGGCCGTGTGCGCCTCGGACGCCACAGGGGCAGAGCGCGTCTCCCGGGAGAGAAAAGAACCAGCAGAGACACTACTTCTCAGAGGACACGGAGGGGCCCGAGCGGCCGGAGCGCGGCCGAGACAGGGGATCGAAGGTGGACAGCTGCCCGTCCGCAGGGCAGAGGTCACGACGCACGGCGAACTGCAGGGAGCAGGAATCGCGTCCTATTTCACTTGGCCTTCGAGCGCGACATCAGGGTTGACAGAAGATGAGGCTGAGATTTTACGTGCTGGGGAGGTTTGGGGTGCACAGCGCATCCGGGGTCAGCAACGCTCCCGGTTCGGCGGGATTCCTCGAGCACGGCAGGGCGGGCGCCACCCGCGGGACGTCTCGCCGTGGACGCTGACGTTGCTTGCCCGGCTGGGACCATGCCCGTCAGGTGTCCTGGGCCACACGCTGCTGTTCCCCGCTTCGTTCCCGCACTGTGTCCAGACAGGACGGCCTCGCCTCGGGGACTGCAGACGCGAGGTCTGTCTCCGTGACGGCGGAGTTGACAGCGATGCCATGGTCGCCTGCGTGGCAGGTCTCATTACGTCAGTGTGGCTCGGCGGACATTCTCTGCGTACTTCGGGTGACATTCAGGCACCGCCTGGGGATTTCGCTGCTGGAGAAGCAGGCCGTGCGTTACCCCTTGCGACAACAGCCTGCGTCGCCACGGGGCCCTCGGCTCCTGCGGGGCGGGTCTGGCCGAGGACGTTCCCACGTCCGCTCGCCGCCCCGGGCTTCCGACGTGATCCGACACGATCCGTCGCTCACACCTGAGCAAAGACGGGAAGACGCCGAACCAAGACGCGACAGGCTCCGCCGGGGGGGAGACATCTGGTCAATATGCCGATCACCCCAGCGTTGCAGGGATCGGCGGGAAGACCCGCCTCCAGGCACGGAGGGAGGAGAACTCAGAACTGTACCCGGAGCATCTCCGAGACGATGAACACGAGCCGTGGCCATCTCGGCTGGCCAAGGTGGTGGGCGGGAATGGTGATGATAATAAAAGTTTTCCAGGCATTCTGGGGAGACCGGAAGTCACTGCCCTGACCTGTCGCCGATGGCTGAATTTCCATTATTGCGAACGGGGACGGTGGCCTCAGGACACTTGACCGGGCAGGGAGTCATTTCAGGACAAACCTTGGAGCCAGAGGTCAGTCTCAGAACGAGGCTGCAATGCATCGCGGATGTACGCAAAAGTTTCCGGTTTCAGCCTTGGGTTGCAGACGACGCCTTTCCAGAGAAGGGACGGAGGGGAAGCCATGGCCACTGGCACAGACAACGTGACGCGGTGGCACCGACTCGCTTCGCAGGAAAGCCTCGGGTCCCGTTGGCCGACCTCTGTCTCGATCCGGACGGACATGCCAAGCGCGTACATCAGCGTGGGCACAGGGCAGAGAAGGGGGTGTCTGCACGAGACGTGGCCACACGAGCCAGGGGCGCGGCGCTTAGAGCCGCGGCTTGTAATCTTCCTATTTTCATAAACCGAGGAGTTTTTGATAAATTATACAAGGCCACCTGCGACCTCCCCGGCTTCCTCTGCAGAATGCCGAGTGTTGGTCAAGAGACATTCAGATCATCCACAACAGACGAAAAAAAGTTTTTGACATCGCGTCTCAAAGTAAAAATAAAGCCCACGTGCTCGGGCGCGTAGTCAGGTACCGCGGTTCGCGTCACGTCGAACTCGCAAACATTAATGCAGATCAAATCAGGAGACTGTGTAGAGAATGGATATTGGAAAAAAAAAACAAAAAACCTTTGAGTCCCAGAAAAAAAACGGAACCATGAAGCGCATTGAGGAACTTGGTCCTCCAGTGCATGCGTCCGCAAATAAGTGTTTACGTCCCCCGCCAGCGAGTGACAGATGTGGACGGCCACGAGTCCGGGGCGCAGGGATCCCCCGTCCCGAGCAGGCAGGACATTCGGCCTCCGGTTTCAAAGACACGCGTCTCGATTCCCTTCGGCCCTGAGCGGACCTGGCCGGTCGGCAAACGGCCCTTCTGGCAGGGAGACGGGGCGCGTTCCTGCCGCCGCCCCGTGTCTGTCCTTGTCCTCAGCTGCTGAGTTCAGAAGCCCCCGCTCGTCCTTATCAGTCGGCATCTCTGCTCACGTGTCCTGTGAGGACGTGTTCCAGAGTTTTCCCCTTTCTGTTTCTAGAACACAACCGTGTGTCTTTGTTTCCACGAAGCGAATCCAGGAGCGGAAGGCGGACGCTGGCCTCCGAGGCCGTGTGTCTCTCGGAAGCCACCCCGCGGTGCCGCCCGCCTCGGTGACACGGTTCAACGTCCATCAGAAGCATCGACGCGGCCACGTCTTGTGGTCGGCAGAGGCGTGCGGGGCCCGCGGCGGCCCCGTCCAGCTCGTGTCGCGTCCGTGAGGGAGGACGCACGGGGACCCGCGTCCTCCTCGGGGACGGCCGGCCGTGAACGTGAGACCTGAAACTCGGAGACCAACACCGTGGGCGTTTTTTGACAAATTCTGCAAAACGCAGTCTGAGCCCGGCAGTGCCAAGCGAAGCACAGCTGGGCAAAAAACGAGGCAGAGCTTCTCTTCAGGGGGCGGGCCCCGGGGACAGATTTTTACGTGAGAAACGCACAGAAAGGCAGTTGTTAAAAATAAGGTGGCTTTTCCTTCCAGGTATGACCCGGAGGCCGGCCGGGGACGCGAGCGAACGGCGCTGCTCACGGACTCGGATGACGCCCACCGCTCCCCCGCGGGTCCCTCGGACCCAGAATTGCTCACGTACGCATTTTAGTCTGCAAACTCGTGCGAGAGCAGACATGCAACTTGCAGAAGCCGTGTCACCACGTAGAGGCCATGATGACAGCTGAAATTGGCGCCTTTCACAGTCCCGGTGTGCGTGCTGCGTTATTATTATTGTTATTATTATTATCATTTTTTTTTTTTTGCTACTCGGAAACAAGAAATAGGCGTGCATAAATTAACCCGCGGCGACAAGAAAGCCAGTAATTACCCACGTTTGCAGGGAAAAGTATGGGCTTGGTAGCGCGTGTCACAGAATATACAATTTTCCCCCGAGCTGGCACCGAGAAGCCCTCGCCGTCACGCGGCCCCCGTCACGGCCGTGCCGATCGAAACGAGAAGCAACGTCGTCAACAGCAGGAACGAGAAGAGGAAATCGGGAAACCACACGGGAGCCGCACGTCGATGACCAAGGCAGGTGGCCGTGGGTCCTTGTCACCCGCCGGGCTTCACGAGGCAGCCGGCGAGGAGAGGGTGGGACCCCCACGGCCAGCCTGCCTTCTGCTGCTGCGACCTGGCGCGCGTGGCCCAGGGACCTCGCCTGGGTGAGTCGGGCGAGTCCTCGTGCGCCCCAAGCCGACCACCCTCCCTGCATGCTTTCCAGTTATTTACTTATTTTTAATGAGTGAGAAATGACGTTCATCACAAAAACAGGAGAGCGAGAAGCAGCAGAATGTACGTTCTACATTTCCGTATTTCTTTTTTTAAGGAGAGGTGGTATCAGGATTTCACACGCACGCGCACACACACACACACACACACACACGCACGATAAGACGGATCGACCTTCCCTCGGGTCACCGCCAGGTTAGCTTATTGAAAAGATTAACAGCGACAACACAATAACTCATCCGTGGCTCGATTATATTTTAAGAATCTACAATCATGTGTTTTTCAACTTGGGAGACAGCGCGTGAAGGCACAAGCTCACGTCACAGTGCCAGCTTTACGCACGGCTCACGTGCCATAGGCCTGGGGGTCACGGGAACCCCCTCTTCACAGAAGTGGGAGCTCGGACGCGGGAGGCCAGCCCGGAGTCCCGTCCGCTGAGGGGGGCAGCGCGTGGGACGCTCTGTCCTTCACTCGCCTTTCGTGCCCCGGGACAGTGGCGTCCGGGACGAAGACACCGGTTCATCTGCCTTCCCGGCGAAGTCAGTTTTCAGGCACAGTGAATGTTTCTGTTGACGGCGTCACATCTCGGCGCACGTGTCTGTTCCCATGGTGAACGGCTGCTGAATCTGGAACGGGATAAAATCGCTTTTCCCAGACCTTCCGCCTCGGGGGGTCCTGTGCCTCTGAGCGAGTGACCGGCAGCTCAGAAGTCCCCACCGACTGGTCCACATCGTGATGATGCTGGTGGTGGCGACGCTGGTGCCGATGGTGGTTGTGACTATGGTGATGGTGGGGACCAGCAGGGTGACATCCAGGTGTCGCCAGGCCTCGCTCCCTCCGGAGGCCCCAGGGGAGGGTCCTTCCTGTCTCTCCCGGCTTCTGGGGGCCCCAGGTGTCCCTGGGCTGGTGGCTGCGTCCCTCCCGTCTGTGCCTGCGTCTCCATGTGGCTTCTCTGTGTCTCCTGTTCTGTCTGTGATAAGGACACTGCCACTGGCTCTAGAGCCACCTGCTCCAGGAGACCTCGTCTCAGTCCCTTCATCACTCACATCTGCACAGACCCAGTTTCCCAACGAGGCCCCGTTCCCAGGTTCCAGTACTTAGGACGTGGACGTCTTCCTTTACGGGATGCAGCTGAAGCCACGGCTACACAGGCTGGTGTTCTGCACGCACCGTACACAGTTGCCACCTGTCACCTAGCTTCACTGTCGACCACGCACCTGCTTGTCTGTTACCCACCTAGGTAGCTGTGTGTGTCTTGATCTATCCGTTCTCGCTCCTGTTTCTCTGCGGACCCCTGGCTGGAGACACAAGGACCTGAGCGTCTGCGGCACCACCCCGCCCGGCACACAGGCCCCAGCCGAGGACACGCACGCCCGGCCCGGCACAGCTCCTGTGGGCCGCGGCGGGCCCCGTGCAGCTGGTCCACGCTGCCGCGTCCGGCCCTGGGCAGGAACCGCTGAGCAGGGGCAGACGGGGCCTGCGTGAATAGCAGAGGCCCTGCCTGGCCTGTCCCCTCCTGACTCCTCCTGGTAGGAGATGATGGACCGTCCCGCCCTTCCCTGCCCCGCTGGGCAGAGGGCCGTGAGGGCCAGGCAGCAGGGGACCACACGCAGAGGGAGGTGGCAGGAATCATCTCGCAGATTAGTGGGATGATCTCAGAGCCGCTGCTGGAGGTGCCTGAGGCCAGGCCGCCCTCCCTTTAAGATCAAGGGACCCAAATCCGTCTCTGAGGCAGAATGAGGTCATGTCCTCAGGGACCCAGGCGGGACCCCTGACCCCAAGTCACTGCCTCGCTGCCCCGCAGGGCCCTGCAAGCTTCCTGGCGGAATATGCGTGATCAAGAAACACTGAAACCTCCCTGATGAATCCCCCAATAAAAGCTGCACCGCGCCCACGCTGGAGCCTCTCACTTAGGAGGAAAGTAAGCGCGTGGCATGTTTTCTGTCAGACGGGACTTCGCTGTGCCCGGGAACGGTGCACGCCCAGCCCAGGCTGCTTTTCGGAAACAGGAGCATGGGGGGCGGTGGTGGTGGGTGGGGGGGAGCTGCAGCCAGGCCTTCCGCCCCCAAAGCCTAAGGTCGCTACGACGTGCTGACCTCTGACCTTCTGTCTGCGATTCTAACACCTGGTGCGCACGGCTTTAAATGTGTGCAACGGTTCAGCAGGGGACACTTGGCCCTAACTGGGGACAGTTCTGCTGGTCACAGCTGGGCAAGTGCGCCTGGCCTCTGGTGGGTGGACACCAGGGACGCTGCTCCACACCCTGAGGGCACAGGACGCCCACGTCACAGCCGTCAGCCTGGACGTCAGGAGGGCGGAGGCTGAGAGATGCCCGTCTGGCACGAGATGTCTGTCTGTCTGTCTGTCTGTCTATCTATGTATCTATCTATCGATCATCTATCTATATCTATCATGTATCTATCTATTGATCTATCATCTATCTATCTGTCTGTGTCTCTATCTATCATCTATTATGTATCTACCTATCTATATTTATCTATCATGTATGTCTATATATTATCTACCTACCTACCTATCATCTATGTATGTCTATATATTATCTATGTATGTACCTATCTATCATCTATCTATCTATCATGTATCTATATCTATGCATTATCTATCTATCTATCTATCTATCTATCTATCTATCTATCTATCCATTCATCGTGCGTCGCGTCTGTCTGTCGTGTGTCATGTATCTAGCATCTGTCGTCCTCGTCGCATTATCTATCTATCTATTCATCTTATCTATTCCATCATTCACCCATTCCATCTATCTATCTTATGCGGTGACGTCTTGTCTGGCCTATGTATTATTCATCATCCATTCATCTGTCGTCTTCCATTCATTCATCTATCTACGTCTCCATCATGTATCTATATTCATGCATTATCTGGCATTCATTTATCTATTCATTTATCGTCATCTATCTATCATCTATCTATCTATCATGTATCTATATCTATGCATTATCTATCTATCTATCTATCTATCTATCTATCTATCTATCTATCTATCTATCTATCTATCATCTATGTATCTATGTATCTATCTATCTCTCATCTAGCTATCTAATCAATCATCTATGGGGTAATTTGTCCCGAGGGAATGTAACTTTCCAGGGGACGCCTGACGATGTCTGGGACATTTTTGGCTGTCGCAGTTGAAGGGCTGCTCCAGGCACCTGGTGGGTGGGATGAGGGACGGTGATGAACACTGGGCCGAGCCCAGGACGTCCCCCTTTGGAGAAGGAGCCTACCACGGATATCCGTGCTGCCCGGGGCGGGGAGCTGGGGTAGCCAATCGTATCATTCCCTGTGGATTGTACATTTTTCAGATATTCTTGACACAGATGTGTGAAGCAGCGGCTGTCGCATGTGGCCACCGGCTCGTGTCTGCCGCGGGGAGCTGGCGCTGGTGATGTGTCATGCGCAGGGTCAGCCCACGCTCCGCGGGGTGCATCGGTGCCCACCGGACCTCGTCCAAGCAGAGCACTGTCCTTTCCTCTGCCCCGAGACGCCGGGGGACACTTTGGCCAGGGGTCGTTTTGGGGCTACAGTGTCACCATAAGCCGTTTTTTCCCCTCAAATACCCAAGGCACATCCTGAAAGCAGATCCTGTGCTTTTATCGAGGGCCGCGAAGTATCCAGTGAACCCTCCGCGGGGACGGTTCACTGTCACCTACGCCGCGCTTGTCCCGTGTCGTCAACGCCAAGAAACCGCTGGGCGTAGCGCTCTGGCTTCGGCACTTATGAAAACTTGCGCGGAAAGAATTTCAAAGCCATGAGGGAGGTGAGGGGAGCAGAACGGACCTCCGCGTTCCCGTGTGGAGGGCAACTGGGGCGTCTCCATCCAGTGCCCGCACCCCGTGTCCCTTCCCCCCCACACGGGGCGGAGGGGCTTTGAGGTGAAGCTGGATGTTGGCTGGGAGGCAGCGTCAGAACCTCCTGCCTCGTTTCCGCCGTAGGTCAGGGTGCAAACCCGCGTCCTGGGAAGGCAGGCGGGAGCCTGTCGGGGTGCCGCGTGCCTCCCGGGGAGCTGAGCGTGTGTGCGGGCGCACGGTGCGAGGGGAAGCCACAGGGCTCCGCACTGGGCGGGGAGACGTGCCCGCTTGGTGCCAACGCCCACGGCCCTGTTGGAAGCGTCACATCTGGAAACGTGGTGTGTGGACGTGGGGTCCGGGGGCCTAGTAGGCGGCCCCCTGAGGGGCCCCTCCGCCTGTCTCCCCGGACTGCGGACACAGGGACGGATCGTGTGCTGCTGGCTCACAGGGGACCGTGACGCGATGATGCGGGACATCGTTTAGCTTCGAATCGCCGCTCCACGGTGCAGCCACACACCCCCCACCCCCAACCTTTCTCTAAGCCGCAACTAATACCTGTGTTTCTTTTGATGAGATTGATCCCAAAGCCCAACTTAGGTGGAGGCCAGGCCGGGGTGGACGGCAAGCGCTCGGCTTAGCCGGGGACGCGAAGGGGGCAGTGGCCGTAATCCTCATTCCTGGAAAATCAGGGTGCCCTCTGCGGCCGGCACGGTCGGTACCCGCAGGGAGCCAGCGCGGCCGTCCCCGCCCACCGTCTCTGAGAGCCAACCCGGCCCCCTCCCCCGAGGGCGCTCACGGCTCAGAGAAGCCACGTGCCGAGGCCAGGCCGGCCCCACGTGCCCTGGGCAGGAGGCGGGACTGAGCGAAGGTGGACACCGTGTGCGCACGTGGGCCGGCTCGGCCAGCTCCGCACCTGGCACACGAGCATCTGGGGTGTGTGCATGCGTGAGTGTTTGAGAGAGTATGTTTGAGAGTGCGTGTGCATCTGTGTGTGAGTGTGTGCACATGTATGTGTGCATGTGTGTCAGTGTGTGTCAGTGTCAGTGTGTGCACACATGTGAGCATGTGTGTGAGTGTGCCTGCGTGTGAGTGCGCGAGTGTGTGTCAGTGAGCGTGTGTGTGTACAGGCATGTGTGAGTGTACATGTGAGAGTGTGTCGGTGAGTGTGAGTGTGTGCATGCAGGTGAGCATGTATATGTGTGTGTATACGTGAATGCGTGTGTATATATGTGTGTGAGCGTGCATGTACAAGTGTGTCAGTGAGTGTGAGCGTGT
>NW_024354088.1:0-551 GCF_902729225.1 Pteropus medius
ATGAAACTAGATCGCAGTCATCACCCTCCGACACTTGGTCAAACCAAGTCACTGTTTGCTTTCGAAGTGACCTGTTTCCTGCCTGCTTTAGGATTAAATGCTAGAGTGGTAGAGTGGGGATTCACCCCCGGTTTGGTAGAGTGGGGATTCACCCCCGGTTTGGTAGAGTGGGGATTCACCCCCGGTTTGGTATATGTCTCCTTTTCCCTCCTGCGCCCTACGAAACTCAGGTCTGAGTCTCGGGAGACAGAGCAACGGTCGTTTCGTTCCTCGTGGGGGAGTTCGGAGGCCGAGAACCGCTGCCTGAGACACGGGCAGGGCAGCGTCCCCTCGGCGCCGGATGATGGCGAGTTACGCCAGACAGGTTTCTTCTTCTTCTTTCTTCTTCCCCTCCTGATTTCCATCCGTGCAATTGTGACATTATAAACATTGGGATCATCTGAAATACCTGCTTAGGGTCAAATTCCACGCTGTTTGATTAGGCCACAGGCTCTTAGGCTTGAGTCTGTTCACGCCTGTTCACGGTGATCACTGGTCCCACGTCCAGAGTT
>NW_024354089.1:0-523 GCF_902729225.1 Pteropus medius
GAACACTGGAGCCCCTGGAGGATTTCAGCAAAGGAGGGGCATGAACTGAGAAATGGACATGAACCCCTAGGTTCCTGCCTGTGTAACGTATAACCTCGGCTGTGATCAGGAACAAAGGACAGCATGTCTTGGCTCAGGCAGCCTGAGCAGCAGGAAGCTTCCTAAGGAACGTGCTGGTAGTGCTAGTCTCCTATATGGAATCCTTTGAGTAAAGAAAAAGGTAGAGGCGGCTCCATTTATTCGTTTGCAGGGGCACCCCATGCAGGTGAAACCTCCAATCCATTTCTGGAAAAGAGATTTTATCAGGCACCCCCAGGGCCAAGTACTGAATGGAGAAAAATACCAGTACTACTCCCCAAGGCAAAGGAGAAGTCCAAGAGAATTCTGGGACTTCTCCTTTGCCTTGGGGAGTAGTACTCAAGTGATTTTGGCCTGTCTTTCAAACTTACATTTATGAAGAGAATTCTGGGCACTAGAAAACTGGGGGTTGTCTAGAAATGAAGAAGGGGGATGACTCTGAAGC
>NW_024354090.1:0-311 GCF_902729225.1 Pteropus medius
GTTTAGGAAGTAGAAGTGACAGGACTTGGTGACAGACGACAGGATCCGCCAGCGGCAGGCTTGCAGGAGGTGCCCGAGTCCTGGGAGGGAGGTATCCAGGGGAGGGAGGTATCCAGGAGAGGCAGACACGGGGGGACCCTGGGCGACTTGTGACTGTGCGCCCCGAGTGTGCAGCCATGGTTACTGGCTCCGTTGCAGGGAGGAAGCTGCTCTAGGCGTTAGTGAGGAGCAGCTCCTGGGGTGTGGGCCCTGCTCCCTTCTTTGTTCATCGGAGGCGGGAAGTCAGGATGGTCCCCGAGGAAGTCACAGGC
>NW_024354091.1:0-838 GCF_902729225.1 Pteropus medius
CTTTAGAAAACAGGGGTGGAGGACCACGGAAACAGAACGTTCCAGATCATGAGATGAGTGCCTGTTTACCAGAGTAAACTGCTACCAATGAAAGAACTATTCGTAAGGAGTACCAGAAAATAAAATAAAATAATAAAATAAAATAAAATAAAATAAATAAAATAATAAAATAAAATAAAATAATAAAATAAAATAAAATAAAATAAAATAAAATAAAATAAAATAAAATAAAATAAAATAAAATAGAATAAAGAATAAAAACACCCTGAAGTACAAGAAAAGGAATACATGCAGAGCAGTCTCTCCCCTTAGACATGACATCATTGTCTGATTATACAAGGATTCTCAGAAAAATGAACAAACAGGCAGGAAAATATATTGAATTTATACTTCTTTGGAACTTAGAGCTTAGAATATATGATTACTTTTTTGTTTGTTGTCTGAATAACTATACATTTTATTAATGACTTTCAAAGTTAGCTGCTAATTTCTTTGTGTGTGTGTGATAAGTTTTTAGATCTACTCTCTTAGCTACTTTTGAACATGTGAGACGGTATTATTAGTTATCACGGCCACGTATTATACCCCCGTGACTTATTTACGACTGAACGTCTGTACCTTTTGTCTTCCTTCACCCATTTTGCCCACCTTCTACCCTGTCAATCACCAGAATACAAACTGTTTCCTGTATCCGTGGGCTTGCTTTTTGATTCTGTTTGTTTGTTGTAGAGGCCATATGTAAGTGGAATCCTATGGTATTTGTCATTCTCTGTCTGACCTATTTCATTTAGCATAATGCCTTCGAGGACCATCCATGTTGTCTCAAATGGCAGGATTT
>NW_024354092.1:0-325 GCF_902729225.1 Pteropus medius
GGGCTTCCTTGAAGCAAAGATAAACCTTTTGGAAAATAAGTTTTATGCCTGGCGAGTGACTACCCACCACTGACCTGCCCAGTTAGTAATTTATGATCAGATCACCCTGCGAAGTTACCTTCCATATAACCCCTGTTTTTCATCCACATGTTTTAGATTAATCTCAGACATATATAGATAATATCTTTTTAGCTAAAAGGATTGTTTACAGATTATATATATAATATATATATATATATATACTGTCTGTTATGAAGGTTACTGTAACTACAGCATCCCCCATCCCATTTTCCATCCCATGAGTGAGCAAATTTTGGTTCTAAAA
>NW_024354093.1:0-649 GCF_902729225.1 Pteropus medius
ATAAAACGCCATCCAAAAATTCCAGCAGGAGTGAGGAGAAGTCAGGGTGGGTGGGTGGGTGACCAGGGAGATAAGCCGACCACCGCCCAGCTTGCCCGGGACGCCGGCCTTCGGTCAGCAAACCAGAAGAGCCCGGCGCAGGCGGACGATTGCTCAGCCGTGACACTGCGGGCAGAGAGCCCCACCCAGGGGCGGGGCGGCCAGGCCAGAGCCGCGGCAGCAGAGTTTGCAGAATGCTGATCACACCCATCAGCCCAGCTCCTCCCGGGCGCCTCATGGCAACCAGGAAGTCGTTGCATCTCACTCCATGAACAGGGAAAACTGAGGCTCGGTCACACATCTGGTACACGGCAGGCCTGTCTGACCTCAAAACCCACACTCTGAACCTCCACACGCGCCAGCCCATCTCCAAGCTGCCAGCTACCAAGTGACCGTCCACCCACCAAGCTCCGTCACCGTGGACGTTAACTGAATCATCGTGGTGCATGGGTGTATACGAGTGGGAGTGTGCGTGAGTGTGCAAGTATGTGAGTGTACATGGTGTGCACGTGTGTGCACGTGTGTGCAAGTGTGATTGTGGGTGGGTATGAACGTGTGCGTGTGTATGAGTGTGTGGGTATGTGAGGGCGTGTGTGGTGTGTGTAGGGGG
>NW_024354094.1:0-521 GCF_902729225.1 Pteropus medius
ACAGGCTATTTTAATTTTTCTTTTCGTGCCCATCTCTTCTCAATATTCTACCAGGAATGTATGTCACATAAACCAAATTATATAACAGGACAGGGGCCCTCAAGGTGTAAAAGAGTGAGAACCGCAAGAAACCCGTAGAGAAGTCCCCTCATCCTGCTCGTGTTCTGCTGGGACCCAGCAGGAGCCAGGTTCCTGGGCCTGCCTGGCTCAGCCCCCTGGATCTGAAGCTGGGTCGGAGGGCACGGACAGGGGGCCCAGGGTCACAGGGTCGCTCTGAGGAGGCTCTCAGAGGCAGCCAAGGTCAGAGGGCACAGAGTGGGGCCCAGGGTCACAGGGTCGCTCTGAGAGGGCTCTCAGAGGCAGCCAAGGAGACAAGAAACCCTCCAGCCAGTTCTTAGGCAGCCAGGCTCCCCCAGGCCCCATCTTCCCCACCATCAATCTCTCTTGCACCCAAACTGGCCTTCTTGGGGGCTAAAAGGCTTTGACTCAGATAGAAACAAAACAAAACAAAACAAAACAAA
>NW_024354095.1:0-408 GCF_902729225.1 Pteropus medius
GCTCCTTCCCGCTTTCCGCAGTGGAAATCAGACTTCAGGACGGAAGCAGTCACCTCCCTTCCCTCACCTTTCTGCCTGGGATGGTCGTAATGGTCCCCTTGGACGCATTCACAATGAAGAAATGAAAGGCTCAAAGAGCTGATCGCAAAGCTCCTAAGGCACGGAGGCCGAATTCAGACCCACAGCTGTCTGCAGTGTCACCCAACTGAACTCTTTCCAGCGGATGACGGCCACAATGGACGCAGGGGCCAAAGCATCCCTGGGTACGCTGTCTGTGGGTGGCCCTGAACCCTGCAAGAGCATACGGAGACGAATGAGACGTACTTTGTACCTCTAGGAGCTCAAAGTGTCAGTGAGTGCTCCTCCAACGTCGGTACCCCAGTCCCCGCAGATGACCGAGCATCGCCC
>NW_024354096.1:0-455 GCF_902729225.1 Pteropus medius
GCAAATGCACAGCCCTCCCGGGGCCTTGGGGCTCTGTGGGCGATGCTCGGTCTTCTGCGGAGACTAGGGTACCGAAGTTGGAGGAGCACTCACTGACACTTTCACCTCCTAGAGGTCCAAACTACGTCTCATTCGTCTCCGTATGCTCTTGCAGGGTTCAGGGCCACCCACAGACAGCGTATTCAGGGATGCTTTGGCCCCTGCGTCCATGGCGGGCGTCACCCGCTGGAAAGAGTTCAGTTTGGAGACACTGCAGACAGCTGTGTGTCTGAATTCGGCCTCCGTGCCTTAGGAGCTTTGCGATCAGCTCTTTGAGCCTTTCATTTCTTCATTTTGAATGCGTCCACGGGGACGATTACGACCATCCCAGGCAGAAAGGTGAGGGAGAGGGAGGTGTCTGCTTCCGTCCTTAAGTCTGAGTTCCACTGCGGAAAGCGGGAAGGAGCCGAGGCCTT
>NW_024354097.1:0-505 GCF_902729225.1 Pteropus medius
AAACGTGCAGGGTCCCAGGACACAGAGGAGTCGGCATGGTTGACAACGAGGCCACTGCCTCGTCCTCAGTGTGTCCTCAGGGTTGCGATTTGCAAGCTGCCTTACCCCTACAGCAGGACAGGGTGACGATGGGGTCTTCCCGTTGAATTAGGGTCTTCGAAAAACAGGGAAAGGAAGCCAGGCAGACAGACGGCCCCACACGGGACAAACTTGGCACCCGCCGCAGCCGTCTCCCACCCCGGTCTCGCAGGCAACCGCCAGCCTGAGTGTGATGGAATGTTCCGTCCAGCAGTGGGTTTGGCAAGATGAGGGGCTTGCTCTCTGGGACAAGCCAGAGGGAGTTGGTGGCTCTGGGAAGCTTGGGAGAAGGGACCCAGTCCTACCATCCCAGCCAGGCCTGCATCACTGACCACCCCCACCCCGGGGCCACCGCAGCACCCATCCCCATGAAACAGTACTCCACCGAGAGGTCACTGCTTCTGCTCAAGGTCACCAGGGTCAGGGA
>NW_024354098.1:0-433 GCF_902729225.1 Pteropus medius
TCCACTGCGGAAAGCGGGAAGGAGCCGAGGCCTTAGGAAGGAGCCCCGGGGCCTCTGGGATGAAAAGAGATCATGCGGAATTGTGGCTCTGGAACGCCCGGTGTCCCCACTGCGGGGAGAAGGAGGTGCTTAAAGCGGCCTGTCTTCTGTGGTAGACCAGGGGTCCACGCAGGTTTCCTTCGCAAATCCACCATATACATATATATGCATATAGATGAACATATATATATGCATATATATGTATATGGTAGCTTTGGCAAAAAGCTCTCTGGTGACGTCCATTTTGAGCCAGAATCGCAGACTTTCGAGAAAAGGCTCACTTGCGGCAAATACAGAGCCCACCCGGGGCCTTGGGGCTCTGTGGGCGATGCTCGGTCTTCTGCGGAGACTGGGGTACCGAAGTTGGAGGAGCACTCACTGACACTTTGAGCTC
>NW_024354099.1:0-33646 GCF_902729225.1 Pteropus medius
CTACCTACCTACCTATCTATGTATCTATCTTCTATCTATCTATCATCTATCTCTATCTTTCTATATGATCTATCTCTATCTATCTATATGATCTATCTATCGTCTATTTATTATCTATTTTTACCATCTATCTACATATGCATAATGAAACAGTATTTAACCATAAAAAGAAGGAAACACTGCCATTCGTGACGATATAGATAAACTTGGAGAATATCATGTTTATAGAAATAACTCAGGCACAGATAGACAAACACAGTACGATCTCATATGTGGAATCTCAGAAAATCTCTCTCATAGAATCAAAGAGTAGAACTATGGTTCTAAGGGGCCGAGGTGGACGGAATGAAAACATGTTGGTTAGAGTACTATCTTTCAGTTATAGGATGAATATTTCTGGAGATCTAAGGTACAGCATGGGGACTATAGTTAATAACACTGTATTGAATACTTGAAATCTGTTAAGAGAATAGTTCTTAGGTGTTCTCACCACACATACACAAACACACACGCGTGCACACACACACACACACATGCAGTAACTATATAAAATGATAAATGTATTGATTAACTTGATTGTGGTAATCTTTTCACAGTGTATATATGTATTAAATCACCACATTGTACAATAAAATAACTTCACGGTTTACCATATATGTACATATATATAATTTTTGTTTATCAATCATACTTCAATAAAGCTTGGAAAAAGTAAAACAATGAAGTAGTTTCATCGTTCCGTTACAAAATAGAGTCCAAAAAAAAGCAAAGAACAGTCTCAAACACCAGATATTTTACACATATTATATAGGATTGATAAAAATAACCCTGAATGACATAACAAATTGCAAGTATTTCTTAAATTTTATTATTGTTTAATCGTAAACAGATTCTCTGCACATTAATGCCATCTTTGTAGTCGTTGATGCTGTATAATTATGTACATTTAACTAAACCACATATAATAAAATTTGAAGTACACTAAAGCCAAGGATAGGCATTATATAGAAATGATTTTAAAGGACAGTCCTCATATGTGAGCACTTATTTCTACAAAAATGGAAAAAGAAAACCAAAGAGTGATAAAAGTCATGAAGATAATTATTACATAACATTATTTTCTGATTATCAACATTCAACTAAATTTAGAATCTAGATTACACAGTCCTGCTTTGTACAGATTATTTAATATATTTTAAATAAAGAAACTATCTAGCATGCATTTGTATAAAATAAGATATGTTAAGCTACTTCTTAATTTCTTTAAATTAGAATTTTTTTCCTTAAAGAGTGAAGGATAATTCTTATTCTGTATTTTTTTCTTAACATAGTACGCTATATTTTCCTATGATCATGGATTTGTTATCTCGTATCTTCTTCTTTTTCTGATACTCTTCAGTGAATTTTCTCTAAAGTAAGTGTGTATAAAAAGAAGTAAATAACACTGAAATAAATAAGAGAACAATGTTAAGAAGAACGAATTTGTCATACTGAGAAATACTGCTCAAGGTACTGGGCTGTATGACCTCACAAGTCAATTGTTTGAATCGAAAACATTGACACAATGCGTGTCAAATGTGTGCTCATTTCTTTATTTCCTTTTCCAACCCTCTTTTCCTTTTCAAAAGGTGTCCAAGCTACACAGAACCATAAATCTAACACATGTCTCAGAATTCTTCCTCATGGGAGTCTCAGATGATCTGAAACTTCAGCCTCTGCTCTTTGGGCTCTTCCTGCCCATGTCCCTGGTTGCCATATTGGGGAATCTGCTCATCATCCTGACCGTCAACTTGAACTCCCACCTCCACACTCCCACGTACTTCTTTCTCTCCAACCTTTCCATGGCTGACATCTGTTTTATCTCTACCACCATCCCAAAGATGATCATGGACATCCAAACTCACAGCGGAGAAATCTTCTATGGGGGCTACCTGACTCAGATGTCTTCTTGGATGTATGGATGGTATGCTTCTGACTGTGATGACTTATAACCAGTTTTTGCCCATCTGCCACCCCCTGTACTACTCAGTCATCACTGACCCATGCCTCTGCTGCTTCTTAGATTGGGTGTCATATTTCATCAGCATTTTGGACTCCCAGCTGCACAATTTGATAGTGTTACAACTTACCTGCTTCAAGGATGTAAAAATTTCCAAATTCTTCTGTGACCCTTCTCAACTCCTTCATCTTGCCTGCTTTGATACCTTCACCGATAAGATAGTCATGTATTTTGTTGGCGCCATTTCTGATAATCTCCTTTTCTCAGGAATCATTTTCTCTTACTATAAAATGTTTTCTCTCTTCTGAGAGTTCTGTCAATATGTAGGAAGTACAGAGCCTTCTCCAGCTGCGGCTCTCATCTGTTAGTTGTTTGCTTATTCTATAAACAGACATCGGAGTTTTCTTTGGATAGGCATTGTTGCCTTCCCGCAGGAATGATGTGGTGGCCTCAGTCATGTACTCTGTAGTCACCCGCATGCTGAACCACTTCATTTAAAGCCTGAAAAACAAAGACATCAAGAGTGCCCTAGGGAGGATCCACAGCAAAACAGTCTGGTCTTAATATCCGTGTAACTCTTTATGGAGTGTGGTTGGAAAACCCAGCAAAACCAAACATTGAACCGAATACTGTATCTTTGGTCACATTCGATTTTAGGCTCATGGTTTTCATTCCTCTCCATGCTTCACATGTGAATGTCACTTCTTTTGATTTGTCTTTCACTGAACTGGGAGAGTATCCTGGGATCCTTTGTACATCATAATGAATGCATGAGAGGTTCTCCTCAACCACTCCGGTATGCAGGTGCAATGCATGACTCTCTTGTTATTTACTGAAACTCTACATCCTTTTCCACAATTGGTGCATATGTTTCATATAAACTTTGCATCCATTGAAATTATTTATTCAGGTAATTTTTGAGGATGCAGGTAATTTCTGTGGATTTTATTGAAATCTTTGGGAGAGTTTTATAAATACTGATGACTGGGTGTATTGGAAGAGGCCATGATTAAGGTGTGAATTCCAGTTAATCCAAGAGCTGGACCTGGGGAATCAGAGTCTACTTGCCACTCCCTTGTCCTTGGAACGTTCATTTCACTCACCTACCCTCAGCTAGATGCTGGGTCAAAGATAGAGCCTTGAGCTTGTAATGCATTGTAGAGACCATCTGGATGTCATACATGACTGAACCCAGGTAAAGCTTTTTTTATACATAAATTTTTAAGATTTTTAAGATTTGGGCAGGTGTGTAGATCTTCTTGTGTTGTGGCCGCCCAAGGCAAAACAAATCTGGAGCGATTTGTTTCTCTCTTTGGCCCTCCGTGCATGGGGACTAGTTTCAAATGTCACCCTGGAAGCTTGAGAGATTGCAAACCAACATGGTCTCCCTTGTTAGATATTGACCATATATGCAGGGGTTTATTTCTAGGCTTTGATTCTGTGCCATTGGTCCTTGTGTCTACATTGAATCCAGTCCTATGTCCTATTGTGGCTGATACTGGTAGCCCTTGCTCCTCTTCCTTGTGTTTAGCTGTGTGTTTATGTTTAAGCTTTGCCGTCCTCGGAGTTGATTGAAGCAGAAACACGTCCTTCCTATGTCCCACTAAATGGCTGGAGAAGCTGCTTGCAAACTCTATTCTCTCTTTTACCTTGAGGTAACAACTTTCTCTAGCTGGGAAGTTCTCTCCTGGTGCTATGTAGTGCTGCCCTGGGTGGTGAGACAATGTGTGAAGCTGTTCTTCCTTTCCTTTGTGTGGTCATTCTCAGGTGTTTTGTTCCACTACATTGCTGAAGCTTCCTAAGTGGAGTGCTGAGCTCTCCCAGGGCTGTTTTTGTTCATGAGTAGCCAACTAATCATTGATCTTTGAGGGGGAAACAGAGGTTTGCGTGCTACTTCACCATCTGGTCACACTTTTTGCATATCAGTTAATGACAAACCAGTTGCTAAATTTCTCATTCAGGGTCTTCTGAGCCAGGACAACTGCGTGGATAGGACGTAGCCAGTTGCAAAGTACTGTCATTCCCATACAAACTCACTTTATCAACTGGAAAAAAAAACCAGAAACACTAAAAGTGCCTCAAGCACAATGATTTAAACTATAGAATTGGTGAACACAAAGTGAGCTAAAGAAAATACCTCCTGAGATAGGATGAGCTCTTCTTAATGAGCAGAAATCAGAAGCCACTGGGGACATTTGTTACATTTGGGCACAGAATGGTTGCAGATGGGTGTGATATCAATGGAGGGACTCTGGTGATGGAAGAGAAAGCATGCTAGCTTTTTCTGACTGCATGTCCTGAAGAAACCTGCTGGAATCTGCAGAAACACCAAATTAGAGGCAATTTCTACTCATATGCCGGTTTATCTGCAGGGAAGTTTAGCTGAGAAAATCGTAGTGTGATGGATCGTGGATATGTTGGGAAGCGGAGAGACATCTTTCCAGTCCTGTGGTGCTTAGAGGAAATGTCCTGATAGAGGGGGAGGCCTGTGTTGTGCAAAATCCCATTAGTGCCCAGTACCTCCGCCTCCCGTATTCAGACCCATTTCTTGAGTGTGTCCTGGGTCTACTGACTCGCTTCCAACCAACACATGGCAAAATTGATGAGACGTCACTTCTGAGATTAAGGTGCAAAAAGACTCTGGCTTTCATATTCTTGGTCCTTGTTTCTCTGTCACCTATGTGTTTGTCCTAATGAGAGCCAAAAGCCATGTGTGAGCTTCCCTGTGACAGAGAACTGAGGAAGGCCTCTGATCAAGAGCCCAGAGGAACCCATCTTTCCAAAATGAGTGAACCTCAAAACAGGTCTCTTCTCAGTCTAACTCTGAGAAGACTGCAGCCCTAGCTGACACCTTGAGTGTACTCGTTAGATGCTCTGACTTATTTCAGAGAAGTTATAAATAAGTGTATAAAAGTCCATAGTTTTCTAATATACCAACATATATCAATGAGAGGGATAAATCCGAACTTGGGCTGCTATTTAAACAGGCGAAAGAAACAAACAAACTACAAAATACCCTTTAAAAAGGGACACGAAAATTTTCTTTTAGAGACACAAATATTTTATTAACTGAGAAAATGGAAATAGTTTCAGTTTCTTGTTAAAGAACCTAATTCTCCCTAATTTACATAATAATAAATGGATTTACAGGTGTCTAAGTCGAAAAGTCATAAATTGAAGAGAAAAATATCTGTATTTTATGTTAAGATCTTTGAAACTGGATGTCAGAAGCGAAGTGTACAGATGAGCTTTTTCCTGAGAAAAAGGGTCCAGACCCTTCTATGCACATTTACTTTTCTCCTTTTCCTCTTCTGTTAATGTTAGGTGGTCCTCAGAGATTGAGAGAACATGGGCCGATTTTACTAATTATGAGCTCTGTGCATTGATCTCTCATGGCCACACGGGAGTAAAGAATTAGCCAGTGCCTCCAGCCCTTCAGGATGCGAGTCCCAGTTAAGCTTCATACCTGTATTTTCCTACCAGACTTGTCGCCTACAGCAAGAGATCCATGCCTGAGTGTCTTCCTCCCAGTCCTGAGGACAGGACCTCAGTCCTCATCATTCACCAGGCAGGAGAATGCAGTGGACCTAAACTCCTAGGTCATGGCCCAGCAGAGACACAACACAGAGCAGTAAGTGCCAATGCAGATGGTGGGTGAAGGAGGTATTATGGAGAAACTTGTTTCCTTGTTAGCAAAAGAGTGAAACAGATGAGATAGCCAGACAGGAGAGCATCAGTATGCAAAGTCAGCTCAGAGGACTATAAAGTTTATGTTATTTATTTCTGTTGCGGATTTCAGAATTCTCGTTTAGAATTCTGCTCTTTGTCACTTCCACTAGATTCTGAAGTCATCGACCATACCTGAGCAGGAGATGGATCCCAAAATGATCACAAACGCTATGATTGTGATCATGATGGGGATAAGGAGAGTAACCCTAATATCACAAACTTTATTGAGGTTTTACTTGTCTGAGGCTCAGAGGTGTGAGTTATGTAGCTTTAATTTCAAATTTGCATGATTCCCCCAAGTTGGGGTGCACAGATTATTGTTATTTTACAATTGAGAAAAGAGGCACTGTATTCTTACTTATTTTAAACCAAGTCCTTGGGAAAAAAAGGTGAAGTCTGTGAGGGCATCTGAGCAGTGAGATCTATTCCCAGGGTCAGGGTGCAGAACAATGTCTTTCCATACAATTTAGGTTCATGTGGCTATCGAGCCCTTGATATGTGGCTACTTCAAATTGAGATGTGGTGTTAGCATAAAATATTAGATTTTTGATGATGTTCAAGAAAAGAATGCAAGGAATCTCAATTTTGTGTGAAAGTATAATATTCTTGATATAATCGGATAAGTAAAATGTTAAAATTGAAAGGAATCAATAAACATCAAACCTAGTCAACCTTCCCTTTCTAGGTCACCGCAGGCAGAATGCCTGCAGGAAAGTGACTCAGTCTTGTTTCTTTCTTTCTTCCTTTATTTTCCATAGCAGTTTTTATCTATATAGCCAAAATTGGAAAATAAACCAAATATCCTACAACAGGTGAAGAGTTAAACACAATTTGTTACATCTATGCCATGGAATACTAGTCAGCAATAAGAAGGAACAAAGCATTGATACACCCAATAACTTGGCTGGATCTTAAGAACATTATTCTGAGTGAAAAAAGTCAATTTCTACATATTACTTCCTGTATGATTGCATTTACATAACATTCTCAAAATGATAAAATTAAAGAGATAAAAAATGCATAAGTAGTTGCCAGGGAGTAGGTGTGGGGAGGGAGGCAGTAACAATAAAGGGGCAGCATGAGGAACTTCCATGTTGTGAGTGAACGGTTCTGTCTCTTGACTGTGGTCATAGTGATTATACAAATCTATATAAGTAATTAAATGCCATATAATCCCAAAGACTTACCTCAAAAATATGAACAAACAACCGAAAAAACAAGTGCATTTAAACTGGTGCAAGATCTATTGCTAGTTAGTTGTACCATGCCAGTTAGTTTTCTGGTTTTGACGATGCTGATTCTCATTGAATCCCCAGCACCTACATTACCCCTGGTGCAGAGCAGGCAGTCAAAACAAAGTAAAACAAACAAAAAATACACATATAAACTCTGTTAAACATTGATTACTGTTCGTTAGTTTACAGGGACACAGCATACTCCATATGGCTGCCACACACTGGGAGCTTTCCTTACTGGTCTTTCATCCCTTCAAGGGATGTGCGTGAGACTAAAGAAATAAATGAGACACTGTCATTTTATTCCATGCGCTGTTCCCAGAGTGATTCCTTGAACCTGACGAGGGAGTCATGGAAACCTTTGATTTATAGCCAAGCTGGACCAAAGTTGTAGGTAACCTGGGGCCCTTACAGTTGGTATCTGAACTGAGAGAGAAAGTAGATTCTTGGCACTGAGCCCTTAACCTATGGAATCTGACACTCTAGACAGATAGTTTCAGAATTGAGTTAAATCATAGGACACTCAGCTTGTATCATGGAGAATGGTTTGATGTGGGGGATCCTAGCCCCCACATTTGGTGACCAGAAGAGCAGAAATTAAATGTTCTATGTAAAGTAAATGAGATATGAAGGAGGTAAAAAACTGGGCAGGTTTTTCCATACAGGGCCAAGGACTTTTTTATTTTTCTATTTTTGATTTTTTAAATTTTCTTTATTTGTTTCAAGTATACAGTACATTGGTTAGACATTTATATAGTCTATAAAATGATCCCCCTACTTGCTCCTTCTCTCATCTGGCTCTCCATCTAGTCAATATATTAATGCTAACTGTAATCCCTATGCCGTGCTCCCCATCCCCCTGACCATCTATTAACTACTAATTTGTATTTCTTTAACCCTTTACCTCATTCTCCCAGCCATACAACCCTCCTCTCCTCTGTCACCAGATTGTCCTCTATATTTGCGAGTCTGTTTTGATTAATTTGTTCTTTTTCTTCCTCAGATTCTGCATATAAGTAAAACTATATGGTATTTATCTTTCTCTGACTTATTTCACTCAGCATAACACCCTCTACGTCCATCCATATCATTGCAAATATTAGGATTTCATTCCTTTTAATGGCTGAGTGATATTCCATTGTACACATGAACTATAACTTCTTTATCCAATATTCTGTGGATGGGCACTTAGATAGCTTCCATATCTTGGCACTTGTAAATTGTGCTGTATGGCCAAAGACTCAGTTTAATTATAATTTAGTCAGAGTGTCCACGGCCATTAGTGGATTTTTGAGGGCAATGGGTGCTATTACAAAAGAGAATTTAGACAAAGCAATAGTCCCCAATGATAAAAGTGAGGCATAGACGTCCTTTATTTTTATGTTTGAGAACTTCCTAAGATTTTAGAGGCTATCATGTAAAAATTTAGTGGCATCATTAGTTATTGCTGTAATTTGAGACATGGTATTGGTTGAGGACATGAAATTTTGCCAATTGGTGCATTTCAGCTGATGTTAATGTTAATTCAGAACCTGTGCTGAAGAAATGCAAAAGCCACTTGGTACCCATTAGCTTTTCTTCTATAAATTCTTTCATTATATTCTGTAGTTCTTGCTGGGTCAAATTGTACACCTCTGTTTCTGTTTTTTGTTTTCTTTCCATACCTAGGTCTCTGTATGTGTGTGTGTGTGTGTGCGCGCGTGTGTGTGTGTGTGTCTGTTTTTTTCATTCTTCCTTCCTCTTTCTTTCCTCCTTTATTTTATTACTAGATATACTTTAAGGATGGTTCTCTCTATTCTGTTCATATTTATAGATTTCTTTCTCCAGAGAACCTCAAATCAGTATCTTCAGGGTGAGGGACCTTCTCCATGATGATGGTTGCTTTGTAGGATTCATGTACCATGTGCTTAAATCAAATTGGAATTAAATCCTTTGCTGTGCCACAGAAGTGCGATGGGTGCCGTTCTAAAACCCTGAGGATTCAGATTTTTGTCGAGACAAAGACCTGAGTAACAGCAAAGCAGACACATTTAAAAGTCCTGGCAGTTCTCTGTACTTAGATGTGCAGATCTCAGCATGACACATAGTAACTGCATTTCCTTTTCTCCTCTCTTCTTCTCTTCTCCTCTCTCCCATCCCCACCATTCCCTTTCATTTTCTCTCTTTCTTTCTGTCTCTCTGTCTCTGTCTCTGTCTCTCTTTCCTCCTCCTTGTCGAATTCCCTTTAATGACTACTCTTTTGTGAGAACCACCCCGATGGACCTATGCTGCACACAGGGTAAATAAACTCTTTCTCCCGAGCACAATAGGGGCAAATGCATGGTGAAACACACACCAATCAGGGGAAGTATCTTTCCCGTGACCCTAATGTCATTATATCTTCATTCAAAGACACAGATAGGTCTTGGCCAAGACACAAGTCCCAGGGCTACATTAAGGAAAGATCCAACTCTATAGTTTTGTCAACATTCGGTAAGTAATTGTAGAAACTTCTAAGTGAGGTTAGTAAGATATATATGAAAGGATTGGAAAGACTCGATAAATGCAGCACAATGAGGCACTGTCCAAAGTGAAAGCTTGATATCACACAGCAGAACCAGAGCAAGAAAAGACACTTTGGGTGCTGGTGGTCCTTGTCTCCATATCTGACTCACCACGACAAGTGCAGTGAATGCTCTGCAGGAATAGGATGGGCTCTCACCCCAAATTAGGCTTGGATACTGAGGCTGAAAATTCTACACATTCAAGAGAGTATAAAATGTTTTATTCCTCATATGGATGACTCCCATTGTGGATGAAGAGTAGGAGCCCATCTAAGCTGGCCTGCAAGGACATAAGAGGTCAAGGATAGTGGCTTTTTAAAAAAATTGTGGTTGGGTTGTGTGATCAGTGTGAGAGTTTCTGCATATGCAAGTTTAGAACTGCTGGCTGTCGCCAAAAGAGGAAGGAGCTAGCCTTTTTAAAATTGAGATATAATTGACACATAACATGATATAAGTTTCAGGTTCATAACATAATGTTTAATATTTGTGTATAGTGCACAATGATGGTGACAAGTCTAGTTAAGATCTTTCACAATACATAGTTACAAAATTTTATTGTAAGCAGAACTTTTAAGATGTGCTGTCTTAATAATTTTCAAAAGCAAAATAAAATATTATTAATTATGCTAACCATGCAGTACATTACACCCACATGATGTTTTTATTTTCTAAGTGAAGGACTCAGGCTTTCTTATCAGATAGTCCAGATGTTGGGCAGAATGGGAAGAGGGAGAGGTGTGGTTTAAAATTTGTTAGTAGCCAAATATCACACACACACAAAAATGGAATCAGACTCTTAATTACATAGCTCTTTTATATGTTTATAAATAGTCCAAATCAAGGGAATTAATTACACTGCATTTGGATGAAATAAAATACATTTAAATGCTTATTAGTGTCCTTTAATTAAAGAAACTAATTAAGAACATTTTCTTTTCTTAAGGGAGGAGGATGTTTCTCATTTATTACTTTCCTTCATATGAGGGGACTGATGGGTTATGATGTTTATGGATTTTTAAATCTCTAAATAACATTGCTCCTCTAATTTCTCTAGCTCATTCTTTCCAAAGGATGCATGTAGTAACAGGTTAATGGAGCAAATTCAATGTGAAAAAGGTTCTCAGAAGAATGTTTGTCATAACTGTGAAATACTACTGAAGGAGTATGGTCTTCGATTGTGAATACTTTATATATGAATTGCTAAACACAAAATATAGACACACTGATGGATACTTGTATACTTGTTTCCTTTATACCAGTCCTCCTTTATTTTCCAAAAGGTGTCTGTGCTCTGTGGAACCACAGAACATAACAGGTGTCTTGAAATTTCTCCTCCTGGGACTCTCAGATGATCCAGAACTGCGGCCTCTAATTTCTGGGCTCTTCCTGTCCATGTACCTGGTCACCATGGTGGGGAATCTGCTCCTCATCCTGGCTGTCAGCTCTGACTCCCACCTCCACACCCCCATGTACTTCTTCCTCTTCATCCTGTCCATGGCTGATATTGGTTTTACCTCTACAACCATCCCCAAGATGATTTTGGACATCCAAACTCACAGCGGAGTCATCTCCTATGCCGGCTACCTGATTCAATTGTCTTTTTTTATTGTTTTTGGATGCCTGGACAATGCACTTCTAACTGTGATGGCCTATGACTAGTTTGTAGCTATTTGTTACCCTCTGCACTACCTGGTCATCATGAACCCCCGTCTCTGCAGCCTGTTTTTTTAGTGTCCTTTCTGATCAGCCTTTTGGACTCTCAGATGCACTGCTTGTTGATGTCACAACTTTCCTTTTGCACAAATGTGGAGATTCCTCATTTCTTCTGTGACCCTCCTCAACTCCTCAAGCTGGCCTGCAATGAAACCTGCACCAGTGAAATATTAATCTATGTTATTGGTGTCATCTTTGGTGGAGTTCCATTCTCAGGGATCATTTTCTCTTACTATAAAATTGTTTCCTCCATTCTGAGAGTCCCATCTACAGGTGGGAGATATAAAGCCTTCGTCACCTGTGGTTCTCACCTTTCAGTTGTTTGCTTATTTTATGGAACAGGCTTTGTGGTGTACTTCAGTTCAACTGTTTCACATTCTCCCAAGAAAGGTGTAGTTGCCTCAGTGGTGTATACGGTTGTTATCCCCATGCTGAACCCCTTCATCTACAGTCTGAGGAACAGGGACATCAAGAGAGCCTTGCAGAGACTCCTCAAGAGAAGAGCATAGTTTCAATACTAATCCCCTCCCCCAATTTTTGGTCTATGGATTACAAATTACTTCAAAACCAAACAGGTTTGGAATAGGAAACATGCCTCTTTTGGCACAGAATTTTTGTAGGTCATGTTTTTCATTTCTTTTGATCTATTATATCAGAAAGTTGCTCATTTTGGCACATATCTGATGGGATTAAGGGACTAGTCTATGATCCTATGTACGTCAAAATCGCTGCACAATTGAGTTTAATTACAACTATGGAATATTATGTATTTGCCACCGATGACCCAGGCATCCTGTAGATATTGACAACTCTCTTTTGAATACAGAGCTATATATGATTCCGAACCATTTTCACCATCCATGCCTATTTTCCATAAAACTTTGGCTTCGTTCAAATTCAGATTGCATGAGAAAATGTGTGTCACTGGTGCTCAATCTACGATTCTTACTTGAAGCACCTGAGGAGCTTTGAAATACTTCATGGCTGAATCCCATCACCATAGATTACGATTTAATTGGACTGGAGAGTGAAAATATTATAAACGCATTTAACAGCACCTTAGGTGGGTCTAATGTGCAGCCAAGTTGAGAACTATTGAATTTTGTCCCTCTTTTTATTCCAGGATGACTTGTATGTCTTGGGTTCTTTACTGTTTATGATTAGGTCCTGAAGATCTCAAAGTGATCAGTGCTCATAAAGGCAAAGATACAAAGGAGTTTGCCTGAGTCACAGCCAATGCAATTTTTTCCCTTATATTCCTGGTAATAAATTTCTTTCCACATATTCTCTCCATTCACACTGTAAAGCTGTCCCTCTGTGCTGGATATGAAGCTATTGTTTTCTGCTCCAAACTTAGCCATGTGTAATGTAAGTTGTGATGCCATGGGTATATTTAAACTGCTGCTCTGATTCTCCCTCTGGTTTCTCTATAGGTTTATCCAGTAAGTTCCTATAAAGGGCACACAAACCAACTTTCCTCTTACCCCTTAGACTATGGCGCCGTCACTGTTTCCTGCAGTTATGACACTGTGTTACCATATTTTATCCGTTCATCTTAAAAACCATCAAAAAATTGCTATATGAAATTATCTTCATTAAATAACTAGTGTGGTTTCTCTTCCTGATTGAACCCTGACTGGTAAATCATAAAATGGGCAATAAATTTGAGGAATGCAAAGTGAGCTCAGGATAAGAAGGGGATTGTAATGCTATGTCTTGATCAAGGGTGTACAATTGAGGTTTAAAGTACTGATATGATATTTCCAGTGCCTGTGTGATTCTAACTGTCCCAGTAGATCGTCACGTCACCCAAATCATTATGAGTAAATTTAACCCTATCTTCATTTTCATTACTCAGCAGTAGTACAGACCATGTCTTCAACAAAGGAGATATCTTTCCTTTCACTAGTAACCACCTCATTGGGATTCTACATAGTAACAATGCTTTTTTCTCTTCTGTCTTTGGCCTCCTTCTGTCTTCTGCAGGTCCCTATGTACACATCCTTCTTTCCTTTAGAGATGCTACATGTAGTTTTTGAGGTAGCAGTCTGAGATTTCTGAGAAGCTTTCCAATAACTGGTTTAATCTATTCTGCCTTTTACCACTAAGCTAAATCGACTACCAACTTCACTAGCAATGAACCTAGTTCCTAATTGGCTCAGTTTAATATCAGGATTTTCCTCCTGCCCAAGCAGTCTAAAATGTCTCAACACTCACGCCTCCTTCTCCAATTCTTCTCTATACTCCTGCCATGTGCTCATTTGGGCTCCCTAAAAATTTCTTGTTATTTATGCATATAAACATAATTACAGTAATTATCTCATATCTGATTTAACTGAGTAAGTAGTAACTTTTTCTTCATATCAGTTAATGAGAAATTAGTCTCAGTGCTTCTCATGCATAGACACCTGAATCAGGAAGACTGTAGAGATTAGGCACTAAGGTTGTTGAAACCGTGATTCCCATATATTCCAGTTTGTTTCACTACAGAAGCCAAACTGCAATTAAAAAGAGACTTCAAGAGTTAAAATACAAAGGTTATGAAGAAAATATAGGAATGGCCGGGATAAGCTCTTACTAGTTGAGCAGAAATCAGAAGATTCTAGAGTCGCTTGTTGAATTAATCCTGAAATGGCCATGGCTTCTCTTGGCAAAGATGAAAGAACTCCATTGGTATAAAAGAAACCATGGAGACTTCTTTTCTTGATGTGGCCAAATACAGCAAGCTAGGGTCTGCAGAAATATCTAAAACAGAGCAAGTTCTTCCATGTGTCAGTTCCTTTCTAGTAAAGACATTTTTTTAAGAAGGCGGTGATGTGAAGGTTTGGGGACTATGCAAGAAAGCAGAGAGACATCTCTAGTGTCTTGTTGTGCCTAGAGTCCAAATTCCTGATGGAGACTGAGGCTTTTGTGCTGAGCAGCTTCTCAGATGTTTCCAATATACCCTACCTCTTTTCTACATGCCCATGTATATACCCATCTCTATGAGGATTGGGCCTTGAAACTTACATGCAATGAATAAAATGTCAAAAAATATGGGGGAAAACCTGGTAGACCTAACTGGTAGGCCACAGGGGATCTTGAGGCTAACATGTTAAGTGAAATTATATCAGAAAAAGTTTACAACGATGTGATTTCACTTAAATGTGAGATATAAGAATGAAAGCAACAAAAGAACAAGACAAGCAAACAAAAACTCGCAGACAAACACAACAGTTTAGAGGTTATCAGAGAGAAAGGGGTGAGGGCACGAGGTTGAAAAGGGTAAAGAGGGTGAAATATATAGTGACGGATGGAAATTTAACTTTGGGTGGTGAACACATGGTGCAATATTCATACTGCATATTATTGAATTGTACACTTGAAACTTATATGATTTTATTAACCAATGTCACCCCAGTATATTTGATATTAAAATTAAAAAAAATATATTGGTATGTCACTCCAATGTTATTGTAATAATAGACTCAGTCTTCTGACTATCAGCCGTCTTCTATTCTCTCACCAGCTCTCTCTGGTGGAAGAGAGCTGTCATGTTGTCAGCTGCCCAATGGGGAAGCTCAGGTGGCAAGAAACTGAGGGATGCCAACGGTCAGCTGCCCATGAGGAACTGAATCCTGCCAAAACCACGTGAGTGAGCTTCAAATTAGATCCTCTTCCATGCAAGACGTGAGATGACTACAGTCTTACATTTAGAATGCAGACATCTGTGAAACCCCCCGTAGGACTTAAGAAAATTGTCAATTTGATATGTCAAAATAGATGGTTGTCTAATGTAACAACATATATAAATTTCACAAAAAAAAATTAGAACTTTGGCTGTCATTCAAAATAACAAAAACATATATCTTCAACACATAAAATTCAAAACCCCCAAGCAGGACTATTGGGGAAAAAATAGTTCTAAGACACAACAACCTTAAATAAAAACATAGAAATTATAGCATATTCTTGGTATAGAAAACACAATTATCCCTACAGGGAATAATTAATTCAGTGAATTTGCAGACACACAAGTTTCATATTGATATTTTTAATTGAAAAAAATTGTCTGATTTATAAAATCCTTGCAACTTAGAGTTGGACGTGAGGCGTACATGGAAGCTTTCTCCTGAGAAGAGGAAGGGCCCACAATCTTGAAAGTACATTCCCTTTTCCCTTTTCCTCTCCTATTAATAACAGCAAGTCTTCAGAGTTTGGGATAACATGGACCGATTTTGGTAATTGTGAGCTTTGTGCATGAGCTCTTAAGGCCATGCAGGAAGAGGTACTTGGCTTGTTTCTTTAGTCCTTCAGGTTCCATTTTAAGTCCAGTGAGCTTCACATCCGAGTCCTCTGCTCTAACAATCACTGCATCAGGACGCCAATGACTAACTCAGCCTCACGCCAGACCTGGGGAAGGAGCCTGAATCTTCATCGCTTGCCAGGCAGGACACGGGCAGCGGATTCTCACTCCTTGGCCATATTCTAGCAGAGATAGAACAGCCCACTGTGGACCATGGAGATGGAGGATGGAGAAGGATCTGTCAGGAGCATTGTTTTCTCACCATTATGACAAACAAGAGAGTTGGGATTAGCAGATGAGAGGGCACCAATGTGGAAAGGTTCAGTTATTTTGTCCTTACAAAGGTAGATTCTGAATGCCTAGAGGGAGACAACTGAGCCTAATTCATTTCTGATCCCCCAGAGCATATACTTTGTTTGGCTGAGAACAACAATCTCTGTTAAATCCCGAATAGACTCTTGGACTCAGAAGCAGAGCACAGGCAACATGACTTCCACACAGTGCTTTCCTTCCTGGACTGTCATTCCTTCCAGCAATGGCTCATAGAAATTAACAGAGGGTAGAACAGAGCTTCTATGTATCTGTGCCACAGATATCCTAAGAAACCTATCATTTTCACATTTAATAGTATCTACAACATTTAAATATAAAGAAAAGGGAGCAAACATTTGGAGATGAAAGGAAATCTAGTCTGGGTGGTGAACACACAATGCAATATATCTAAGACTTTCTGTCGAATGATACAGAAATCCAAATGGACTTTCTGTCCATTTTTGGATTTCATAAAACCAAAAATGTTAAAATCTTTTAAGAATATTTGTATACTAAAAGCTATTTGATTTTGAACTTTTTATTTTAATTTAGAATCCAGTTTATGTTGTTTTAGCTCTTCTAGACTACATTCCAAATTAAGAGAATTTCTTATACTGCATTTGGATACGATAAAATCTTCTTGACTGATCCTTGGCCTCTTTTAATTATGATGATATTTTTTCTTAAACAGAGAAGAATATTTTTTATTCCATATTTTCCTTCAGAGGTAGAGGCTGATATTTTACTCGTTCATGGATTTGTCTTTTTAGAATGATCTTTTAAAAAAGTCTTTGACCCAGTGTCTCCAAATAGGGTGTATATAGAAACAGGTGAATAGCCCAGAGAGCAATAAGAGTTCTAAAAAAGGTTCACAGCTGAGAAATGTTGCCAAAGGTAATGGGAGTGTATGGTCCTCAAAGGTAAATTCTTCATCTGTTGATTGCTTAAATCCAAAATACGTACACTTACCTGGGTGCCTCTATACTTGTTTTATTCACTCAACACTCTCTTCCTTTTTTTCAAAATGGGTCCCATGTGCATGGAACCATGCAACCTGACAGGTGACACAGATTTCTTCCTCTTGGGACTCTCAAATGGTCCAGAACTGCAGCCTCGTCTGTTTGTGCTTTTCCTGGCCATGTGCCTGGTGATTGCTCAGGAACCTACTCGTCATTCTGGATGTCATCTCTGACTCCCACCTCCACATCCCTATGTACTTCTTCCTTTCCAATTAGTCCATGGCTGACATCAGTTTCAGCACAACCGTAGTCCCCAAGATGATGGTGAACCTGCAGAGAAACAGCAAATCTATCACCTATTCAGGTTGCCTAACTCAGGTTACTTTTCCTTTCTTTTTTCACGTTTGGACTTTCTACTCCTGGCCATGATGACCTATGTCTAGTTGGTGGCCATTTGGCAACTCCTACACTATCTGGTCATCGCAAAGCCCTGTTTCTATGGCTTGTTGGTCCTGCTGTACTTTTCATCAGCCTTTCAAACTCTCAGCAGCACTATTTGATGATGTCATAGCTTAACTTCTGTGCAGATGTAGAAATCCGTCATTTCTTTTATAAACCTCCTCAACTCCAGAAGCTTCTCCATAATGATACCTCCACCAATAACGTATTAGCCTATTTTATTGGTGCCATCTTTGGTGGTGTGCGACTCTCAGAGATCTTTTTCTCAGGGATCTTATTCTCTTACTACAAAAGCATGTCCTGCATTCTGAGAGTCCCATCACCAGGTGAGAAATATAAAACCTTTCCACTTGTGGTTCTCGCCTCTCAGTTGTTTGCTTATTTTATGGACTAAGCCTTGGAGTGTATTTTCATTCAGTTGCCTCAACTTTCTTGAAGAAGAATGCAGTCGCCTTGTTGATATACACTGTTTATCCCATGCTGAGTTCTTTCATATACAGCTGTAGAAACCTAGAGTGCACTGTGATGAATTATCAAAAGAAATAGCCTAATCTCAACCTGCTATCTTTTTTATTTCATAGAACTGGAAAAGCAGCAAAATCAAACACGTGCAACAAGGAATTTCTGACTCTGCACTCACATAGTGCATATGTACTATATGGCTCTCCTCTTTCTGTTTATACTGTTTTTTTTTTTTTGTATAGATGTAATGGAATTGAGAGATTATTTTGGACTCTCTACTTAAGTCAGAGCCTCTCAGTATTATGGGTAGTACATCAGTACACCCTTCTCACTTTCCTTATGCATTATCCAGGACTCTTCGTCTTAAGCAGTCTTGTTTCTAGCTTTGTACAATAATTATAGCTCTCTCTCTCTCTTATTTATTTTTCCAATAGTTTTCTCATGATTTTTCTGTATTTTCTAGGAGGCTCTAAACTCTACTTTAAGAACCAACATATTCATATTTTTGCTCTTTCATTATGTTGGTTAGATGCTTGGTCAAATAGGATGACTATTTAATTCTGTCTAAGCCAGGGTGTTTTGAAATTGAAATGGAGCTGTATTGATACCGAGTTTGAAGAAATAGTTGTCAACTGGAACTTGCTTAGGAAAACTGGTATGTATGATTTCCAAGCAATGGGGATCCCTAATGTTTCTAATAATTCTTCCCATTCCAATATCTTCCCAGTCAATTAAATAGCCAGACATAAAAGGATAAATACTATATTATTCCACATATATGAGGCATCTAAAGTAATCAAATTCATAGACACATAAAGTAGAGTAGTGGATGCTAGCAGCTGGGAAAAGAGGAAATAAGAGGTAGTGTTTAATGGGGAAATAAAGCTTCCTATTTGCAAGACAAAAAGTGTTCCAGAGATGAATGATGATGATCGTGGCATAACATTGGGAATGTACTTAATACAACTGAATTCTACCCTTAAAAATGGTTAAGATGATAAACTTAAGTTATATTATTTTGCCACGATAAAGAAAGTGTCCTGTTGGGAATGAGAGACATGTTGCTCCAGATGTTGGGTGTACCACTTAGCCCTCAGCATCAGACCCCATAGATCTGCCTCAGCTGCAGAGTGCCACCTAACCATGGTCATGCCTCCTTCTGGGGAAGCCCACACCCAATGACATTTGGCTCCTTATCCCAATTCCAGCCAACTCTAAAGGATCATCCTAGACTCAGAGTTTTCTGTTGATTTTAGGTAGCCTTTGATGGGCTTCAACTTGACTTGATGTTTTCCACTGCTCTTCCTTGCTTCAAAGAGTTTGCCAAATCACAGTGTCTGAGGGCATAGACCCTTCAAGACTCTCTTTACTTCAGACATTAGCCACAATCTCAGAAGTCCCCAGGGCCACCCACACTTTAGACAAGTTAGCTACAAATTCAGGAACTCCCTCACATACAATAACTTTATAGAATGACTCAAACTGAGGGAACTCTTTCAGGTTCAATAATTCATCAGAATGAGTCACAGAACTTGGGACGGTTTATACTTATGATGACAGTTTTATTATAGCATAAGAATACAAAGTAGAAATAGCCAAAGTAGAACACTGAGGGCAAGATCTGGAAGGTCCCATATGTTAATCTTCTTGTTGTCTATTCCTTGTGAGTCTAGATCTCTTACTGCCTCCTGGCCATACTTTGAGACAGCACACAGAGTATTGCCCACCCGGGAGCTCACCTGAGCATCACTGTCCAGAGTTTTTATTGAGGCTTCATTACATAGGTGTGAACAATGAAATGATTGCCCATTTGACTGAACGCAGTTTTTAGCTTCTCTCCCAAAAGTTTCTGTTGGTATACTTTGCCCAGGGCTCCAACACTTTTTCATGTGTTTGGTCTTTCGGCATGGCCAGTTCCCACCTCATTAGCACAAACTATCCGTTGTGGTCCGTTGGGCCCATGATGAATAACCAATCACTCCTATCGCTAAATTTCAAAGGCTTAAAGGTTACCTTCCAGGAACTGGGACAAAGGCCATATTTCTCATTTGGTTAGGCCAAATTTCTTACTACACATCTGCCCTTCTACAGATTTTGAATCCAGGAGTATTGCCGGGATATTATCCTGCATGCCAATCACTGTCTCACAATCAGCTTCACAAGAAGTAATAAAATTATTTTGAGAAGATTTTAAAGACAGTTTCAAGATAGTTCTTTGAATTGTCATCAATGTTCAGTAATGCCGAGCTTAGCGATAGGAAAATTCAAAGAGACGAGATAAAGTATAGAAATTTGGGGACAGTCTGGAGGTCCTCATAGAAAATCTTAATGAACCTAGAAATCCAGACTGACAGATGTTTGATAGAAAGAAAGTGCAGAGTTTGAAATAATAAGATAAAATCTACTTGAGTTTTATATTTCTAATTATTTATTTTCAAATATTAATCCCTAGGTGGTGTAAATAAGTATGACTTAAGAATGATAACTTTTTGGCCTCTGTCAACCTCTTCAAATTTCTAGAGGTCCTGTGGTCCAATCATAAGCACATGTCTGCCCCTAATTTTGGGTACACTTTTGATCAGGGTCCTCGGATTCCTCCGTTCATTAGGTTTTGGAGGCATTGAGTGCGAGGACATTCAGTATTTAACAGTAATGATGCCTCTGTCCTTCTGGGAAGTGGAGGTTCCTGAAGAACTGAGGAGTGTTCCAAGGCTTGTCCATTAGAATAAAGAGGTACACGGATGAGTGACACCAAATAGTAGAAAGACCTTTCACTGCATTCTGGCAGATGTACTACTTAAGTCTCTTCTTGTTTCCACTGTCAAAATCCACTAGCATGTAGCTATTCAGATTCTCAGAAATAGAAACTTACTCTTTCAAGTCACTAGCCCCTCCCACCCCCACCAAATCTGGTCATTGTAGTTTCTTTCTTTTCCCCCATATCAAAGCAATTAAATTATCTGAGCAACACTGTCTTAGTCAGATGATTTGCTTCTCCCATTCTACAAAAACAGCTCATATAAATATTTTACTCTTCGAAGACTATTCTAAATAACTTCCAAATATTCATTTTGTCTCCCTTTGCGCAGAAGCCAGATTGATTTTTTAGGTATCATCAGAGGTTGTGACTTCTCTACTTAAAAATTTCCAGTCATTCTGTGTTACTCCTATACTAAAATATGAACTCTTTCCAATTTCTGTAAAACCCTCATTATTTAGTCTCTTCTTTTTGTTTCCAATTCCCTCAGTGGTCCCTGGACCAGCACTGTCAGCAGCATCTGGGAGCTTATAAATGCAAATGTTCGGCCCCCACACCAGATCTGCTGAATCAGAACCTCTGATTCTGGAAGTCATGTAGCTGTAGTTTAAAAGACCTCCAGGGTCTATCACACACACCAAAGTTAACTCAAAATGGATTAAGGACCTATAAGACCTGAAACAATAAAATATATAGAAGAAAACATGGAAACTAAACTCAAGAAACTGGGACTAAAAGAAAATTTTATGAATATGACCTCAAAGGTAAGGGAGGTAAAACTAAAATAAATAAATAGAATTACATCAAACTAAGAAGCTTCTGCTCAGCAAAAGAAATCATCATCAAGGCAAAGGAACAACCATCTGAATGGGAAAATAGATTTGCAAGCAATGCCTCCAATAAGGGTCTAATATCCAAAATATACACAGAACTCATACAACTCAACAACAACAAAAAAAGGAAATGATCAAATCAAAAAATAGGCAGAGGACCTGAACAGACACTTCTTCCTAGAGGACATATAAATGGCCAAGAAGTATTTGAAAAGATGCTCAACATCGCTAGCTATTAGGGAAATGCAAATGAAAATCTCAATGAGATACCATCTTACACCTGTTAGAATAGCTATCATCAAGAGGACACGTAATAAAAAATGCTGGAGAAGATGTAGATGAAAAGGAACCCTCATACACTGCTGGTGAGACTGCAAACTGGTACAGTAACTATGAAAAACAATGTGGAGGGTCCTCAAAAAAGTAAGAATTGATCTACCATATGATCCAGCAATCTCCCTACTGGGTATTTACCCCAAAGACTTGAAAACCCATATCGGAAAAGACATTTGCACACCGATGTTTATAGCAACATTATTCACAGTGAGCAGGACATTGTAGCAACCGAAGTTTCCTACCATAGATGATTGGCTAAAGAAGCTGTGGTACATATATAAAATGGAATATCACTCAGCCAAAAGAGATGAAATACTGTCATTTGTGACAACATGGATGGACCTTGAGAATATCATGCTAAGCAAAATAAGCCAGACAGAAAAAGTTGAAAATCACATAAAATCACTTACATGTGGAATATAAATGTAAAAGCAACAAGTGAACACAACAAACAAAGAGAAACTAATGGACATGGACTATAGACTAGTGATTACCAGAGGGTAGGAGGTGGGAGAAGAGGGAGGAGTAGACAAGGTAAAGAAGGTCCATATGGGGGGTGGGAGTAGGGCGAGGTTGAATTGGGTAAAGGGGATCAAATATGGTAGCTGAAGGAAACTGGACTTTGGATGTTAGACACTCAATAGAATATACAGATTTCAAATTATAACGTACACCTGAAAATTATATAATTGTGTTAACCAATGTTACCCCAATAAACTTAATTAAAATAAATAAATAAAATAAAATATCAAAAAAAGTTTTCTTACAATAATACCATATGGTAGTTTCAATAATTATCTTAATTTTAAAGATGAAAAAACTGCCCAGATGCATTTACATTGTTCTATTTGCATTTTTCCTCAAATCGTAGTGTGAACTGCCAAAATAATGAACCTGAATTACCTTCAGTAGCTGAAGAAAGAGAATTGCAATCCATGTATCAGAAAGAATTGACATGAAAATCTGTTAGCAAGGTAAGAAGTGTGGGTCTTAAAACTGGCTGTGGGGCCTCCCTTGGTGCTAAACTCCTCAACTATAAATAGGAGGGTTTATGAGCAGAAAAACAAAACTAACAGACATACAAAATGGTGCCGAACATAACTAACCATCAGGGAAATGTGAATCACATTAGGATATCATTTTATTCCTAATTGAATGACTATTAAAGAGAAGAAAAAACAAGTGTTGGCAAAGCTGTGGAGAAAAGAGAACCAATGTGCACTGTTGGTGGCAATGAATATTGGTTCAGACGTTACAAGAGACAATATGGAAGTTCCTTAAAAAATTAAAAGTTACTAATAAAAATAGAACTACCATAAATGTGTGCTGTATCTTGTCAAATGCTTTTTCTACATCCATTGCTATGACCATATGCTTTTATCCTTTATTTCATTTATGTTGTCTATTAAATTGAGCCATTTGTGCATGTGGAACCACCCTCGAACCACTGGAAGTAAGCCTACTTGATTGTGTTGTATAATATTTTTAATGTATTGTTGTATTTAATTTGCAGTATTTTGTTTGGTATGTTTGCATCTGTGTCAATCAGAAATTAATTGATAGTTTTCTTTTTGTGTGTTATCCTTACCAGGCTTTAGTATTAGGGTACTACTGGCCTTACAGAATGAGTTTGAAAGTATTGCCTGTTCTTGTTTGGTAGCTTTTACCAAGAAAGCCATCTGGTCCTGGACTTTTATTTATTGAGAGGTTTTTGATGACTGTTTCAATTTTATCACTGCTGATTGGTTTATTTAGACTTTCCAGTTCTTTGTGATTCAGTCTAGGAAGGTTATAGATTTGTAAGGACTTATCCATTTCTTTTAGGTTATTGAATTTGGTGGCATAGAGTCTTTCATTGTATTCTTATATGATCCATCGTATTTCTGTGATATCTGTCATAAATTCTTAATAAAAGGCACATAAAGGAAAAGTACTCCAACAGAATAAAGGCCATGGATGACAACCCCTCAGCTAATATCATGCTTAATTCTGAAAAGCTCAAAGCTTTTCCTGTAAGATCAGGAACAAAAAAAGGATGGCCATATTCACTACTGTTATTCAAGGTAATATCGGAAGTCCTAGCCAGAGTAATCAGGTGAAAATAAATAAATAAATAAATAAATAAATAAATAAATAAATAAATAAATAAATAAATGGCATACATATTGGAAATGAAAAAGTCAAGTTGTCAGTTTTTTCAGACAACTAGATTTTTTTATGTAGAAATCTCCAAGGACTCCACCAAACAACTATTAGAAACGATAACAAATACAGTAAAGTTGTAGGATACGAAGTCAATGTACAAAAATCCACTGTATTGCTATATACTGAAAAAATTTCAGGGAAAAATGACTTAAAAAAAGATTAATTTCTTTTGCAACTACAACAAAAAGAATACAATACCTAAGAATGAACTTAACAAAAGATGTTAAAGACCTATATACTGAAACGACATTACTAAAATAAATTGAAGATGTGGTACATATATACAGTGGAATATTACTCATCCATAAGAAAAGATGAAATACTGCCATTTACAACAACATGGATAGATCTTGACAGTATCAAGCTAAGTGAAGTAAGTCAGACAAAAAAAGTTGAGAACCATACAGTTACACTTATATGTGGGATGTAAAACTGAAAGCAACGAAAGAACAAAACAAATGAACAAAAACTCATGGACACAAACAGCAGTTTAGTGGTTACCAGAAGGAAAGAGGACAGGGGAGAGGTAGATAAGGGTAAAGAGAGTCAAATACATGGTGATGGAAGGAGCTTTGACTTTAGGTGGTGAACACACAAGGCAATATACAGATGATGTACTAAAGAATAATATACTTTAAATCTATATGCTGTTATTAATCAGTATCACCCCAATTAATTTAATAAAATAAACAAAAAAACCCACAAAGAAATGGCAAGATATTCCATGTTCATTGATTAGAAGAATCAACATAGTTAAAATTATCATAACTATGTCATATTACCCAAAGCAGTTTTAATGCAATCTCCATCAAAATCTCAATGACATCTTTTGGTATTTTTACTCTATGTTTTAATTAAATTTATTGAGGGGACACTGGTTAATAAAATAATATAGGTTTTAAGTGTATAATTCAATAATACATCATATGTATGCTGCATTGTGTGTTCACCACCCAAAGTTAAATTTCCTTTCATTACCATATAGTTGACCCCCTTTACGCTTATTTACCTCCCCTCTTCCCTTTCCGTCTGCTAATCATTAAACTGTTGTCCATGAGTCTCTGTTTGTTTGTCTTGTTCATTTGTTGCTTTCAGTTTTATATCTCATCTATAAGTGAAATCGTATGTTCCTCGACTTTTTCTGTTTGACTCATTTTGCTTAGCATGATAATACCAATGGTATTTTTTAATAAAATAGAACAAAAAATCTTCAGATTTGTATGAAACGATGAAAGGCTCCAGATAGCCAAAGGAATCTCGAGAAAAGAGAACATGGATGGATCTTGATATTATCATGCTAAGCATAATAAGTCAGACAGAAAAAATTGAGAACTATATGATTTCACTTATATGTGAAATGTGAAACTAAAGCAACAGAAGAAAAAGGAAAACAAACAAAATCTCATAGACACAGTCACCAGTTTACTGGTTACCAGAGGTGAAGATACTGATGACGTATATTGCAAGAATTGTACACTTGAAACCTATATAATTTTATTAACTAATGTCATCCCAATCCATTTAAATAAAAATGTAAAATAAAAAATAGAACTACAATATGTCTAGCAAACCCATTTCTGCATATATATATGAAGAAAATGAAATCTGTATCTGAAAGAGGTATGCGCATTTCCATTTACATTGCAGTATTATTCACAATAGCAAAGATTGGAGACAACTAAAGTATCTGTTGACAGAAGAATAGATAAAGCAAATGTTTATCTATCTATCTATCTATCTATCTATCTATCTATCTATCTATCATCTATCTATCATCTATTATCTATTTATCTATCATCTATCTGTCAATGCATCTATCTACCTATCTATCATCTCACTATCTTGATCTATCTATCTATCCTCTATTTATCATCTATTTCTACCATCTATCTACATACACACACAATGGAATAATATTCAGCCATAAAAAGAAGGAAACACTGCCATTTATGTGTATATAGATAAACCTGGAGGATATTATGCTTACAGAAATAAGTCAGGCACAGAAAGACAATCACAGAATTGTCTCACTTATATGTGGAACCTAAGAAAATCTAACTCATAGAATCAGAGAGTAGAAGTATGGTTGCAAGTGGCTGCATTTAGGGAATGGGAAGATGTTGGTTAGAGTACTAACTTTCAGTTATAAGATGAATAAGTTCTGGAATTACAGTATGGGGTACAGTATGGAGACTATAGTTAATAACACTGTATTGTATACTTGAAATCTGTGAAGATAGTAAATCTTAGATGTTATCAACACACACACACACACACACACACCACATACAGTAACTGTATAAAGAGATGGATATATTAATTAACTTGATTGTGGTAATCTTTTCAGAGTGTATATATGTACTAAATCATCATGTTGTACAATAAAAACACCTTCATGTTTTACCATATATGTACATATATATAATTTCTGTTTATCAATCGTACTTCAATAAAACTTGGAAAAAGAAAAACAATGAAGTAGTTTTATCATGCCATTATAGAAGAGAGTCCAAAAAAAGCAAAGAACAGTTCCAAACACCAGATATTTTGCTAATATTGTATAGGATTGAAAAAAAATAATGACGTAAAAAATTTCAAGTGTTTCTTAAATTTCATTATTGTTTAATCATGATCAGATTCTCTGCACATTAATGCCATCTTTGTAGTCATTGATGCTGTATAATTATGTACGTTTATCTAAACCACATATAACAAAATTTGAAGTACACTAAAGCCAAGGATAGAAATTATATATGAAATGATTTTAAAGGATAACCCTCATATGTGAGCACTTATTTCTAAGAAGGAGGAAAGAGAAAATTCGTGAAGATAACTATCAAATAATATAATTTTCTGATTATGAACATTCAACTGAATTTAGAATCTAGATTACATAGTTCTACCATTTACAGAGTAGATGTTTTAAATAAAGGAACTTCTTGGCATTGTATTTGTGTAAAATAAGACATATTTAGCTACTTCTTAATGTCTTTGAATTAGAATTTTATTCCTTAAAGAGGGAAGAGTAATTCTTATTCTATATTTTTTTCTTAACGAAGTATGTTATATTTTCCTATGATTGTGGATTTGTTATCTTGAATCTTCTTGTTCTTCTGATACTCTACAGTCAAATTTCTCTCAAGTAAGTGTACATAAAAAGAGGTAAATAACACAGAAACAAATAAGAGAACAATTTTAAGAAGAAAGAATTTGTCATACTGAGAAATACTGCTCAAGGTACTGGGAAGTATGACCTCACAAGTCAGTTGCTAGAATCCAAAATATGGAAACAATGCAGTGTGCCATTTACTTATTTACCTTTTCCAACCCTCTTTTCCTTTTCAAAAGATGTCCAAGCTACATAAAACCACAAAATCTACCACGTGTCTCAGAATTCATCCTCATGGGAGTCTCAGATGATCTGGAACTTCAGCCTCTGTTTTTTTTTTTTGGTTTTTTCCTGTCCATGTACCTGGTTGCCATATCGGGGAATCTGCTCATCATCTTGACCTTCAACTTGGACTCCCACCTCCCCATCCCCATGTACTTCTTTCTCTCCAACCTTTCCATGGCTGACATCTGTTTTATCTCTACCACTGTCCCAAAGATGATTGTGGACATCCAAACTCACAGCAGAGTCATCTCCTGTGGGGGCTGCCTGACTCAGATGTCTTTTTTTTTTATCCTTTTGGATGTATGGATGGTATGCTTCTGACTGCAATGGCCTATGACTGGTTTGTGGCCATCTGTCACCCTCTGCACTACACAGTCATCATGAACCCATGCCTCTGCTGCTTCTTAGTTTTGATATCATTTTTCATCAGCCTTTTGGACTCTCAGCTGTACAATTCAATAGTACAACTTACCTGCTTGAAAAATGTAAAAATTTCTAATTTCTTCTGTGACCCTTCTCAATTCTTTCATCTTGCCTGCTTTGACACCTTCACCAATAACATAGTCATATATTTTATTGGCACCATCTCTGGTTTTCTCCTTATCTCAGGAATCTTTATCTCTTACTATAAAAATTTTTCCTCCATTCGATAGTTCCTTCAATAGGAGGGAAATACTGAGCCATCTCCCTCGGTGGCTCTCACTTGTCAGTTGTTTGCTTATTCTATATAACAGACATCAGAGCTTACCTTGGATCGGCACTGTTGCCTTCCCCCAGGAATGATGTGGTGGCCTCAGCCATGTACACTGTATTTTTCCCCATGATGAACCCCTTCATTTATAGTCTGAGGAACAGGGACTTTAAGAGTGCCCTAGGGAGGCTCCATAGCAAAACAGTCTAGTCTTAATATCCGTGTAACCCTTTTTGGAGTATGATTGAAAACCCCAGCAAAAAAAAAAACCATGTAAACTGAATACTGTATCTTTGGTCACACTCTTTTTTAGTCTCATGGTTTTCATTCCTCTCCATGCTTTACATAGGAATGTCACTTTTTTTTTATTTATCTTTCACAGAATTGGGAGAGCATCCTGGGATCCTTTTTCCATCATAATGAATGCATGAGAGGTTCTCCTCAACCACTCTGATATGCAGGTGAAATACACGACTCTCTTGTTATTTACTTAAACTCCATATCCTTTTCCACAGTTTCTGCATATGTTCCATGTAAATTTTGCATATGTCAAATCTATTTTCAGGTAATTTTTGAGGATACAAGTAATTTCTGTGGATTTTATTGAAATCTCGGGAGTTTTATAAATACTGATGACGGGGTCTATCGGAGAAGGTCATCAAGAAGGGGTGACTTCCACTTAACCCAAGAGTTGAACCTGGGGAACCAGAGTCTGCTTGCCCCACCCCTCTCCTTGGGATGTTCATTCCACTTACCTACACTCAGCTAGAAGCAGGTCCAAATATATAGCCTTGAGGTTGTAATGTGTTGAGACCATCTGGATGTCATACATGACTGAAACCAGTTAAGGCCTCTTTTATACATTAATTTATAAGATTTGGTGGGCAGTGTGTAGATCTTGTGTTGCAGCCACTGAAGAAAAGTCTTGTATATAAATTCTTTACCTTATGAAAACTTCCACCTACCAATCTGGAGTGATCTATTTCTCTCTTTGGTCTCTCTTTGGGCCTCTGTGCATGGGGACTAGTTTCAAAGTTCACTGGAAGCTCGAGAGATTGCAAAGCAACATGGTCTCCTTTGTTAAATATTGACCATATATGCAGGGGTTTATTTCTAGGCTTTTGATGCTGTGCTATTGGTCTCTGTGTCTATATTGAATCCACTCCTCTGTCTTATTGTGGCTGATACTGGTGTTCCCTGCCCCTCTGCCTTGTGTTTAGCTGTGTGTTTATGACTAAGCTTTGCTGTCCTCTGGGTTGAGTGAAGCAGAAACAGGTCCTTCCTGTGCCTCACTAAAAGGCTGGGAAGCTTCTTGCACACTCTACTCTCCCTTTCTCATGCGAGTAAGAAATTTCTCTAGTTGAGGAGTTCCCTCTTGGTGTTAAATATTGCTGGCCTGGATGGTGGGACAATGTGTGAAGCTGTTCTTCCTTTCCTTTGCGTGGTGATTCTCAGGTGTTTTGTTCCACTGCATTGCTGAAGCTTCCTAAGTGGACTGCTGAGCTCTCCCAGGGCTGTTTTTTTCAGGAGTGGCCATCTAATCGTTGAACTTTGAGGGAAAACAGAGGCTGGCATCTGCTACTTCACCATCTTGGTTTTGTCACACTTCCTTTAGATCAGTTAATGAAAAACCAGTTGCTAAATTCCTCATCCAGAGACCTCTGAGCCAGGACGACTGCATGGCTAGGATGTAGCAGGTTGCAAAGTACTGTCAATCCCATATAAACTCGTTTTCCAACTGAAAAACCTGAAAACTAAAAAGGCCGCAAGCACAATTATTTAAACTTCAGGATTGGTGAACACAAAGTGAGCTAAAGAAAATACATCCTAAGATAGGATGAGGTCTTGTTAATGAGCAGAAATCAGAAGCCACTGGGGACATTTGTTACATTTGGGCACAGAATGATCACAGATGGGTGTGATATCAATGGAGGGAATCTGGTGATGGAAGAGAAACCATGCTGGCTTTCTCTGATTGCATGTCCTGAAGGATCATGCTAGGGTCTGCAGAAACACCAAATCAGAGGCAATTTCTACTCATATGTTGGTTTATCTGCAGAGAAGTTTTGCTGAAAGCATCATGGTGTGATGGGTTGTGGACTATGTTGGGAAGCAAAGAGACATCTTTCCAGTCCTGTGGTGCTTAGAGGCAATGGCCTGAGAGAGGGGTAGGGCTGTGTGGTGGGCAAATTTCAATATGCACCCAGTCACCTCCACCTCCTGTATCTGGACCCATCCTATTGAGTGTGCCCTGGGCCTACTGACTTGCTTCCAACCAACACATGGCAAAACTGATGAGATGTCATTTTTGCGATTAGGGTACAAATTCTTGGCCCTTGTTTCTCTGTCACTTATCCGTTTATCTTAATGGGAGCCACAGCCATGTGTGAGCTTTCCTGTGACAGAGAACTGCGGAAGGCCTCTGATCAAGAGCCCAGAGGAACTCTATCTTTCCAAAATGAGTGGTCTTGGAAACAGGTCTCTACCCAGTCCAATTTTGAGATGACTGCAGCCCTAGCTGACACCTCGAGTGTACTTGTTACATGTTATAGTTTATTTAAGAGAAGTGGGAAACTATACATAAGTGTATAAAAGTCCATAGTTTTCTAGTATACCCAACATATATCAATGACAAAAAATAGGAACTTACTCTGCCATTTAAATGAGCAAACAAACAAACTACAAAATAGCTTTAAAAAAGGGAAACACAAAGTTCCTTTTAGAGACAGAAATCTTAATTGAGAAAATGGAGTTTCAGATTCTCGTTAAATGAGACCCAATTCTCCCTAATTTTCATGATAATAGTTTTGCAGATGTCAAAGTTGAAAAGTCATAAATTGAAGAGAAAAGACATCTGTATTTTATGTTAAGATCTTTGAAACGACTTCAGAAGCGAAGTGTACAGCTGAGCTTTCCTCTGAGAAAAAAGCTCAGACTATTCTAAGCACGTTTACTTTTCTCCTTTTCCTATTCTGTTAATATTCGGAGGTCCTGAGAGATTGAAAGAACATGGGCCAATTATGTTAATTATGAGCTCTGTGCATTGATCTCTCAAGGCCACATGGAAGTAAATAATTAGCCAGTGCCACCAGCCCTTCAGGCTGCCAGTCCCAGTTAAGCTTCATACATGTCTTTTCCTCCCGGAGGTGTCCTCTGCATCAGGAGATTCATGCCTGAGTGTCTCCCTCCAGTCCTGAGGACAGGGCCCCCACAGCCCTCTTCATTCACCAGGCAGGAGAAGGCAGTGGACATAAACTCCTAGGTCATGGCCCAGCAGAGACACAACACAGACCAGTAAGTGCCAAGAGAGATGGTCTTTGGAGGAGGTATTATGTAGAAACTTGTTACTTTACTATCAAGATAGCAGGACGAATGAGATGGCCAGACATGGGAGCATCAGTATGCAAAGTTTCAGCTCAGAGGACTATACATTTCATGTTATTTTTTTTTCTGTTGGTGATTTCAGAATTCTCATTTATAATTCTGCTCTTTTCCACTTCCATTTCTGGATTCCGAAGTCATTGACCATACCTGAGCAGGAGATGGATCCCGAAAATATCACAAATGCTCTGAGTGTGATCATGATGGGGATAAAGAGAGTAACCGCAATATGACAAACTTTATTGAGCTTTTACTTTTCTCAGGCTCAGAACTATGTGCTATGTAGCTTTGATTTTAAATCCGTATTATACTCCCAAGTTGGAGTGCATATATTATTGTTATTTTACAGTTGAGAAAAGGAGTACAGGATTTTAATTAATTTTAACCACGTCCTTGAGTAAAAAGAGTGAAGTCAGGTGTACATCTTAGCAGTGAGATCGATTCCCACGATGCCGGGTGCAGGACAATGTCTTTCCATACAATTTAGGTTCGCATGGCTATCGAGTCCTCGATATGTGGCTAGTCTAAATTGAGATGTGCTGTCAGCATAAAATATTAGATTTTTGAAGACCTACAAGAACAAAACACAAAAATATATCAATTTGGTAAAATTATAACATTCTTGATATATGGGTTAAATAAAATGTTAAAATTGAAATGAACCAAAAAACCAATGAACCTACTCAACTTTTCCTTTCCAAGTAACTACAAGTAGAATGCCTTCAGGGAAGTGATTCAGTCTTGATTCTTTTTTTTCTTCCTTTGTTTTGCCATAGCAGCTTTTATTTGCATTGCTAAAAAGTGAAAATAAACCAAATGTCCTTCAACAGGTGAAGAGTTAAACACAACTTATTACATCCGTACCATGCAATACTAGTCAGCAATAAGAAGAAAGAAACCATTGATACACCCAAAAACTTGGCTGGATCTTAAGAACATTATGCTGAGTAAAAAAAGCCAATTTCCAAATGTTATATTTTGTATGATTACATTTACATAACATTCTCAAAATGGCAAAATTACGGTGATAAAAAACACACAACTAGTTGCCAGGGGGCAGGTGTAGGGGAGGGAGGCCATAATAATAAAGGGGCGGATGAGGAACTTTCTTGTACTGACAGAACAGTCCTGTCTCTTGACTGTGGTGGTAGTGATTATACAAATCTATATAAGTAATGAAATACTGTATAATCTCAAACACCTACCTCAAACAAATGAACAAACAACCGAAAAAACAAGTGCATGTAAACTGGTGCAAGATCTGTAGCTAGTTATTTGTATTGTGCCAGTTAGTTTTCTGGTTTTGACAATGCTGAGTCTCATTGAAGCCCCATGCCTGGTGCAGAGCAGGCAGTCAAAACAAAGGAAAAACAAAATAAATGCACATATAAACTCTGTTAAACATTGATTACCTTTCGTTAGTTTACAAGGACACGCCGTAGTCCATATGGCTGCCACACACTGGGGCTTTCATCCCTTCTACAGATGTCTGTCTGACTAAAGAAATAAATGAGATTTTGTCATTTCTTTCTAAGCACTCTTCCCAGAGTGAGTACTTGAACCTGACGAGGGGGTTGTGAGTACCTCTGATTTGTAGCCAGGCTGGACCAAAGTTGGAGGGAACCTGAGGCCTTTACAGTGGGTATCTGAAGTGAGGGAGAAAGTGTTCTCGTGGGACTGATCCCTTAACCTGTGGAATCTGACACTCTACACAGACAGTGACAGAATTGGGTTAAATCATAGGACACTCAGCTGGTGTCATGGAGAATGGCTCGATGTGGGGGATCCTAGCCCCCATATTTGGTGACCAGAAGTGTCAGAAGTGAAGTGTTTTATGTAAAGTAAATGAGATACGAAGGAGGTAAAATACTGGGCAGGTTTTTCCAAACAGGAACAAAGACTCTTATATTTTTCTATTTTTTATTTTTTAAACTTAATTTTATTAGTTTCAAGTATACAATGTATTGGTTAGGTATTTATATAATTTATAAAATGATTCCTCTAATTGTTCCTTCTCTTCTCTAGCTCTCTACCTAGCCAAAATATTAATGCTAACTGCATTCCCTATGATGTGCTCCCCATCCCCATGACCATCTATTAACTACTATTTGTATTTCTTTAACCCTTCACCCCATTCTCCCAGCTGTACAAACCCCCTCCCCTCTGTCTGTCACCAGATCGTCCTCTATATTTGTGAGTCTGTTTTGATTACTTTCTTCTTTTTGTTCCTTGGATTCTGCATATAAGTGAAATCATATGGTATTTATCTTTCTCTGTCTGACTTATTTCACTCAGCATAATAATCTCTAGGTCCATCTATGTCATTATGAATGGTAGGATTTCATTTTTGTA
>NW_024354100.1:0-1090 GCF_902729225.1 Pteropus medius
TGGAGATGATAATGCCCTGGTGTGCCTCCCTTTCCCATTTTGTGTAAAGATTGAGAAGCAGCCATGTCCCTGATCCACAGAGGAGGCTGGAAAACGGGGAGACGGAATCCAGTGCCGGGGATGGAAGACGGAAAGCTGTCCTCACAGCCCGGACGGACTGGACCGCGACAGGACCGTCAGAAAGGAGACTGGCCGGCTTTCACAGGCAGCGCCGGGACGTGGACGCGGGGCGGCTGAACTCGCCTCTCTCCTCCTCCCCTTTTCCTGACTTCTCCTTCCTCTCTGTCCCCAGCAGGCAACCATGAGAAGCCCATGGGTCGTTTCAGAACCCAAGTAACAGAGAAAGCCTGGGCTCAGTTCCATGGGAGTGTAGGTAAAACTTTGTTGGATCGAAAAGAGCAGAGAGCCCACAAAAGGTGGGTATCCAAAAGGAGCCCTTTGCTCGCTTGCTCCCTATCTCTGAAGCTTAGTAAACCTGGCCACGAGCAGAAAGATGAATTGACACGAGACCGATTTTATCCGTAAACCTGAAACGCGCTCTAAAGTCCACGTTCCTAATTAGACTCAGAGGATCCGGCCAAGGGCTCAGGGGGCCTGGGAGATTGATGGGATCTGCTTCCGTCGCTTCTCTCCTCCCTCCTTCTTCCCGGACCCCCGGCCATTCCTCCTGTGATGGCCTCTTCTTCCCTACCCCCACCTGCGCTACCCTCATCATTCCAGGGGCGCCAGGTCCCTCCAGACAAGCGAATCTCAGATCCCCCGGAGGAGCAAATCCTCTCAGAGCCAATCACTCTGCCCTTCAGCAAGCGACTTGAGAGTCTTGAGTTAAAACGACTCAGTGGCGTCCGATGACTGCCTTTGTGAAATCAACTTTTATGTGTTGCCTATTCTTCTGCTCAGACACCCTCTAACTTGGGCTGTTTCCGTTTTATACTTTACAGGCGACATTTCCGCCACTCCTTGCTTTGTGAGTCTTTGTACCATCTATAGACCAGAAATAGTGAAATGCTAGTGCAAACTTCGTGTTAACTAACTTTCTGCCTTTGCAACGTTTGCATTTTAAAGGGGACCACGGGAGAGCAAGGATCGG
>NW_024354101.1:0-323 GCF_902729225.1 Pteropus medius
CTTAATACTAATAATAACAAGAAAAACTTACCTTAACCCTAACAATAACCCTAACCCTAACACTAACCATAACCCAAACCCTAAACCTAACCTCAGCTTAACGCTAAACCTAACCCTAATCCTAATACTAATCCTAGTTCTAATAATATACCATAATCATAACCCTAACCCTAAACCTAACTCTAACCATAACTCTAACTCTAACCTTAACACTAATCTACACTCTAAACTCTTACCCTAACCCTAATCCTAATAGAAACCCTAAACTAATCCCAACCCTAAACTTATCACTAACAGTAATCCTCACTCTAACCTCTTACTCT
>NW_024354102.1:0-15794 GCF_902729225.1 Pteropus medius
CCAGTATTAAGCAAGCGAGAATGCATTTTGGGGCTAAAGGTAACGCATAGCAGTAAACGAGAAGGCAGAAAATTGGGTAGGGCTTTTAGCCAGTCAATCGCACCGTGCAATGAAGACCTCAACGACCTTCAACTCACCTGAACCCCATTATACCATGATCATAAGGCGACGCGTATGCCCAGAGGTTCATTAAGTCCATTATAACATGCTGAATTCTGGGAAGGAACATGCGCAGAAAGCAAATGATGGATCACGGAGTCCTGCCATTCTTAATTGTCAATCAAGAATCCTCAGTGATCTCAAAAAGTGCCCACCTAGAGCAAATAGGGAACAAAACCCCGAAAGCTTGGTCGCCAGGCCATTTTAGGCACGCCTCTCTTGCTCAGGCCCGCTTCCACATCTGCATGTGGACATTCCCTTCTAAAGAAACTTGTCTTCTCTGCAGTATTTTGATATCTCGCTCTATCCATTGTTCCAGACATCAAGAATGGGATGACGTGCCGGAAGAGGATCCCGCTCTCCAGTAACAGTGTCATCCTTTGTACCTCGTTCCTAATCAACGATGATAAAATACACTTAGTGTCATGGTCTTCATAATCTAATATCACATAGAAGGCATCAAAACATGGGTGCTTTTTCTCCTTACACAATAGCGATGTCTGTGAAAAGTTTATTCCAATATTAATTTGTCTTCCATTCCTTGATTATGACATTGGAGTTAACGATGAAAGAGTCTCACGATTTCTCCATGGTAAACAAAGGATGATGTCCTCTTTATAATCACCAAGTAATCGGAGCGTGTGTCAATGTCATTGTTTTCTACGATCGTTTACCCAATGATTTTGCATCCAAAGAAACCTTTTTCCTCAATAAATTATTATCAAGCAGGCTAAAAATATGGATAATTTTAACGGGAATTTTTTGTCCATCTGTTCGTTGGCATGATTTCCCCATAATGGTTTACATTTTCTGCACTTGCCAGGAATCCTTCAGCTTAGATGTGTTATACCTTGTGGGGTTGTTTGTGGTTTTGTTTAGATTTTAAGCCTTTTATGTGTTTATCGGCCCTCTTGGGGCTAGGTGAGGGCTTGTTGGGAATGACATCGGAACGTCCTCTATCCACGATTGTTCTACGACACAGACGTGCCCAGAAGATAGCTCAAGCGCGAAAGCCTGAGAAGGATCATGTTACCCACTTAATCCAGTCGACACAGGGGCGTCTTTCTCCTGGCTCCTCCCCAACACACACAATTGCTTCCAGTAGTAATCACAAGAGATTGCTCTGAGGGCATCGTCTGACTTGAAATGCCAAGATTATTCTTTTTTTTCCTTTTGTCATGAACATAGGTCTGTTTCCCGATCTATTCTTTTCCATTGACAGAGTGTCAATTCCTGTTTTAGTTGTTAAATCGATAGCCTAGATGTTCATATATCGTAGGGAAAGACCGCTATCATGGTTATTCCCAAACGTGTTCTCTTCCGTGTACTGAATAATCTGCTCACTCATGGCAAACTTCTGTTGGCGTTCATGACTATCTTTGCACTGAATGCATAGACTTATTTGTTATTTCATACCTCATTCTTACAGGAGTATATAACGTCTTCTTTTGCGTGTTGAAGTTGTATCTATTCTTTTCACAAATTATCTCATCACTGACTATCTTCTTCTATAGAGACGTGCACTTAAGGCAGCGGTCCGATTGCCACATGTAAGTAAGTTATATTGCATCAGGAACATGAAATGAAATTCGACAGGTTCACTCTACAGGACACCAAGCCATGTGCTTCCATTAGTCCCTAACCATTCTGTAAAACTCCATGCCGTATCTCTGGGCAATACCAACAGGCGTCACATTTGAATGATAACAATATCGTTGTTATGTACCAGAGACTTTCATGGTCATGTGGCTTGAGGGTTGTGACTACCCACAGTCCTGTTTTCTACTAGCAAATAGCCCATATCAGGGAATTGGCCTTTTGCAGAAGTAGCAGTTTAAGTGCCAGGGCCCAGGTTTTATCTAGAGATGGATAAAGAGAACTAAAACCCCCCCTGAGACCGAGTTCCCTTGCGAATCTCTCTGAGTGATAACATCTGAAAGCCAGCATCGCTGACCACTGCCCAGTTAACCTGTTGAAACACAAGAACACCGTTAGGACATTTTGGTAACTGCTCCCACGGGAGAAGTTTTCAGTGCGGAGATTTTGCTGAAGCCTATGAAGAGTGCTGAGGCCAAGAGAGCTGATTGTCCAGGGAACAGAGAAGCAGACCAGCAGACGGTCCCCAGACATAGGTAATATCTACTTTCTCTCCAGCAGCATCTCCCTTACTATTCTCAGGCCTGATGACGAAGAAACCCAAGTGCTTGTTGCCAGGCCTTGGCTCATATCAACAGTTGTGATGACTCGGCTCTGAAGGTCATTGTGAGGCGTGATGACACGACTAGCTGCCTAACCAATCAGGCCCTGGGACTCAGGCAAATAGTGGGAGGGGGAGGGAGGGAACTGCTCCTCTCTCTACTTGCGTTCCCTTCTAGATTATTTGCCGCTCCTGCAGGAACCGAAGCTGCTCAGTGGTCTGGGATAGAAAACATGCACATAAACCAATACAATGTGGCATTCATTTTCTTCTGCCATCAACAAAACGAGTGAGCTGTGCAACTCCAACCCTGATGTGTAATGTCAGGGTTAAGACTGTCATTTGTCCAAATTAGTAAAAATAGAACGCATACAGAAGGCATTAGGGACAAGGGCAAAAGGGACAGGTGATCCGATTTCCCATCACATTCCTGTGGGATTTCGGGCAAATGCCATCAACTCTGATCCTCTTTTCAAAGAAGGGTACACAACAGCAACTCCACTCTTAGGGGTTTCTGAAGATCAGATGAGACGAGACAGTTTTACCCACTCATGTGCGGTGTGGCTCACAGAGGTATGTTACATTTGTTGGACTGTGGTCTGAAACATCAAGAATGGGATGACGTGCCGGGAGAGGATCCCGCTCTCCGGTAACAGTGTCATCCTTTGTACCTCGTTCCTAATCAACGATTATAAAATACACTTAGTGTCATGGTCTTCAAATCTAATATCATCTAGAAGGCATCCAAACTTGGGTGCTTTTTCTCCTTACACAATAGCGATGTTTGTGAAAAGTTTATTCCAATTTTAATTTGTCTTCCATTCCTTGATTATGACATTGGACTTAAAGAATAAAGAGTCTCACGATTTCTCCATGGTAATCAACGGATGATATCCTCTTTATAATCACCAAGTATTCGGAGCGTGTGTCAATGTCATTGTATTCTACGATCGTTTACCGAATGTGTTTGCATCCAAAGAAACCGTTTTCCTCAATAAATTATTATCAAGCAGACTAAACATATGGATAATTTTAACGGGAATTTTCTTGTCCATCTGTTAGTTGGCTTGATTTCCTCATTATGGTTTACATTTTCTGCACTTGCCATGAATCCTTCAGCTTAGATATGTTATAGGTTGGGGGGTTGTTTGTGGGTTTGTTTAGATTTTAAGCCTTTTATGTGTTTATCGGCCCTCTAGGCGCTAGGCGAAGGCTTGTTGGGAATGACATCGGAATGTACTCTATCCACGATTGTTCGACGACACAGACGTGCCCGGAAGAGAGCTCAAGGGCGAAAGCCTGAGACGGATGATGTGACCCACTTAATCCCTTCGACACAGGGGCATCTTTCTCCTGGCTCCTCCCCAACACTCACAATTGTTTCCAGTAGTAATCACAACAGATTGCTCTGAGGGCGTCGTCTGACTTGAAATGCCAAGATTATTCTTTTTTTTCCTTTTGTCATGAACATGGGTCTGCTTCCTGATTTATTCTTTTCCATTGACAGAGTGTCAATCCGTGTTTTAGTTGTTAAATCGATAGACTAGATATTCATATATCGTAGGGAAAGACCGCTATCATGGTTATTCCCAAACCTTCTCTTCCGTGTACTGAATGATCTGCACACTCATGGCAAACTTCTGTTGGCGTTCATGGCTATGTTTGCACTGAATGCATAGACTTATTTGTTATTTCAAACCTCATTCTTACAGGAGTATATAACGTCTTCTTTTGCGTGTGGAAGTTGTATCTATTCTTTTCGCAAATTATCTCATGACTGACTTGCTTCTTCTATAGAGACTTGCACTTAAGTCAGCGGTCCGATTGCCACATGTAAGTAAGTTATAGTGCATCAGAAATATGAAATGAAATTCGACAGGTTCACGCTCCAGGACACCAAACCATGTGCTTCCATCGGTCCCTACCCATTCTGAAATACTCAATGCCTTATCTCTGGGCAATTCAAACAGGCGTCACATTTGACTGATAACAATATCGTTGTTCTGTACCAGAGACTTTCAAGGTCATGTGGCTTGAGGATTGTTACTACCCACAGTCCTGTTTTCTACAAGCAAATAGCCCATATCGGGGAATAGGCCTTTTACAGAAGTAGCAGTTTAAGTGCCATGGCCCAGGTTTTATCTAGAGATTGAGAAAGAGAAATAAAAACCCAGCTGAGACCGAGTGCCCTTGCGAATCTCTCTGAGTGATCAGATCTGAAAGCCAGCATCGGTGACCACTGCCCAGTTAACCTGTTGAAACACAAGAACAGCGTTAGGACATTTTGGTAACTGCTCCCACGGGAGAAGTTATCAGTGCAGAGATTTTGCTAAAGCCTATGAAGAGTGCTGAGGCCAAGAGAGCTGAATGTCCAGGGAACAGAGAAGCAGAGCAGCAGACGGTCCCCAAACATAGGTAATATCTACTTTCTCTCCAGCAGCATCTCCCTTACTATTCTCAGGAATGATCACGAAGTAGCCCAAGTGGTTGTTGCCAGGCCCTGGCTCATATCAACTGTTGTGATGACTCGGCTCTGAAGGTCATTGTGAGGCGTGATGACTCGTCTAGCTGCCTAACCAATCAGGCAGTGGGACTCAGGCAAATAGTGGGAGGGGGAGGGAGGGAACTGCTCCTCTCTCTACTTGCGTTCCCTTCTAGATCATTTGCCGCTCCTGCAGGAACCGAAGCTGCTCAATGGTCTGGGATAGAAAACATGCCCATACACCAAGACAATGTGGCATTCATTTTCTTCTGCCATCAACAAACCGATTGAGCTGAGCAACTCCAACCCTGATGTGTAATGTCAGGTTTAAGACTGTCATTTGTCCAAATTAGTAAAAATACAACGCATACAGAAGGCATTAGTGACAAGGGCAAAAGGGACAGGTGATCCGATTTCCCGTCACATTCCTGTGGGATTTCGGGCAAATGCCATCAACTCTAATCCTCTTTACAAAGCAGGGAACACAACAGCAGCTCCACTCTTAGGGGTTTCTGAAGATCAGATGAGACGAGACAGTTTTCCCCACTCATGTGAGGTGTGGCTCACAGCAGTATGTTACATTTGGTGGACTGTGGTCTGAAAATATTAATTGTAAACTTTCGTAAATAAGCAATTCACATATGTGATACCTGTCTCCTCTCTTCTGGCTACACTTGCTTACTCACCGTATTCAGCCCCAAACCAGAATTAACTCAGGTGCTAGCGATCAGTGTTCAGATATTTCCTTTGAGTATGCTCACAAAGTTCTGAGACTCAATGTGAGTCGCCTCGCTTCTTCTTGGTGCTTCAGTTATCGGGCCATTGGACTTACAGAAAGGCAGTGTGATAAGCTGAATGGGAACTATTTTGCTCCTTCTTTGCTCTCTAATCCAGACCAACTTGATTCCTGTAGGAAATTCAGCAGCTCAGAATGTCTCCACGGTCTGAGTAACATTCAAATACACCTTGTCATGGTATTTACCAGATGAATTCACTAGATAAACCCCAACCTAGATGGGAAATAGATATGAGGAGAACTAGCATTTGCCCACATTAGTAACATGCTGGTGTACACAGAAGTGGTAGGAGCAGAAGCTCGAGAGACAGGCTGCTTGTATTCCATTCCAGGTTCTGTGTGATCTCGGGCAAGTATTTTGACCTATTGGATCCACATGTTCAGCATTTGTTAAGTGGGGATGACAGCTACACTTCCTCCCTTCCTCCCTTAGGTGTTTGTGAGGTTGTTGGCTATGCAACTGCTTGTACTCAATCATGTCTGTACATTCGATCGTATCCCTGAAAGATTTGCCAACATCTGCTGTTGAGAACCTCAGCTGGAATGAATCAGCTTGCACCATGTTCTCAGAGAGCTGGGCCAACAATCCTTGCACACATGCATTAGCTCAGTTCCAGTTCTCACTGGAGCCGGATATGCTGAAGTCTGACTGGGACACAGATTGCTGTAAGTCTGTGCCTCTAGGCTGGAAGCACTGCTGCTGGCGGTACTTATGGTTTTCAGGGAGTCGTTACCCCAACTGAGGAACAAGGTGATAAGGTTCCATATCCTACGCATGTACCAAATTTCGGCCTCTATCTACAGTGCCTTTGTGATGGCTGCTGCCTATGCATCTTTGGCAAAGAGTTCCTGATCCTAAGGGCGATCAGGGAAAACACTCGTTGTACCCCGTGGCACAACAAAGCCATTCCAACATGACTTCAGCCCAGAATCCATTAAACCTAGTCAAGTACTCATTGTCGTCGATGAGCCCCATGAGTCTGATGATAATTTGCGATTCTCTGGAAGAAGAATTTTTTTAATGTGATCAGGGAATTTGGGACCCCCGAAGTATGTCTAGTATCTATCGAAAACAAACAGCAAACTGATCTGGATAATGAGGGAAGAAATAAAAAATAAAAAAAAATACTGAAAGACAGGTTCAGAGTTTGATCCAGTGGGAAATCCTTTTCGTAGGAAAACAGATAGGATGTGGTAAGTTTTGTCCTTACAAACCAATCCTTAGTTGAAAATATAGCAAGTGAAAATGCATCTAATACACCTAATCTACTAAACATCATAGCTTAGCCTAGCCAACCTGAAATAGGCCCGGAGCGCTTACATTTGGGCTGTATCTGCAGTGATTGCGAACCTCTTCTTCTCAACGGAAACAGCAGACACAGCTGAGTGTTTTGTAGACATGACGGGACGCAGAAACCCGACACGCGATGTCCAAAAAGCCCTGCAATGCAAAGGATACTACGTATCGGCAGTTGACGGTCGTCTTCGTTGAGATATTGGGGAGCCGAGGCTCTCTATCATGGCCCAGCACCACGAGAGAATACCATAGCTCATATCGCAAGCCAGGAAAAGAGGAAAATTCAAAAATCGAGGTACAGTTTCCACAGAATGTGTATCATTTTCGCAACATCGAGAGGTTAAAAGTTGTTAAGTTGAACCATCTTACATTGGGGAGCATTGTGTGCCATAAAAAGAAAAAAAGATGTCGGATGGCAATTTTGCCTCTGAGTTTGGGATCAATTTGGCATCCGCTAAAACCCACCACCTGGTAACCCCTCAATACCTATTCGGTACTGGGGCTCAAAGTCCCGTTGCGCCTGTACTTTGGGGATCCTGCTAACTATAAACAAACTAGTCCTTATAATCTGGGGGCAGTTACCAAACATAAAATAGAGAGTACATTAGTATGATTAGCCACAAGTCCTGAAGTTGTTCATCCCTCTCCGGCGATTCTTGACTAAATGGGAAGAACTTTGTTATCAACCGACTGAAAAGTAAAGGGAAATTTTACAGGTTATCGGCACCATCATGCATGATGGAGCTTGCACAAAAATTTCTAAACAGCATGAAACTCAAGGATCTGCACAACTGATTGAATTTCAGGCAGTTGTCTCAGCCCTGCATTACCTTGCCAACAAGTCCTCGAATCTGAAAATTGTGACAAATCCTTTGACCATTGCCAAAGAACTGGCCATCTGATACAACCAATGGCAGCTTCAAAAAGTCCACATCCAACGTGGCTTTCAACAAGGTAACGTTCTCTGGAAATTTTTGGCCTCCTAGACGCCAAAAACATAAATCAGGTATGCAAGGCTGGTTCAACATTTGAAGATTGATTAATGCGATCAATCACATCAAGGATAACGGGTGGAAATAGAAAACCCGATCCCAGACTGGAGAGGCCCAGGAAGAGCATTGGCTCGGTTAGTGGAGACACTTGGGATTTCAACGGATTTCTAGGAGAAATGACAGGAGAAAAAGGGGCCACCACTAAGCCCTGCAAGTTCTGTTCTTTCCTGCTGCAACAGGTGGGAGAGGCTCAGAGGGCATTGCCGGGGGACAATCGTCAGCTAAGCACACCCAAGCACTGCGATGACATCTATGTTGATGCCGTCTGTGTCATTTGTTTCTTCCAGAAAACCGAATGCCTTGAGACAATGCTTGGGAACACCATTTGGACTGTTGGTCCACAGAGCCAACGCCGCTGGAATCAGGGCTCTATTCCACACAACACGTGGACCTGACACCTACTCTGGAAACTGTGCCAGGATGCAAAGACACAATTTTGAAAGGGGAAGAGTCATCCTCCAGACATAACAGCCCACCATGCAGCCCCAAGGAGACCCAGATTAACAGAATGTGATATGCAGAGTGTGCTCTCCTCTCAGTTACCTGCATGTGTTTCCTGCATACCCTGATTTATTCTCCAGCATTTAGGTTTTACAATTTGAAGCCTATGGAAGAGTTGAGGTAATACTACAAAGAACACCTATATACCCTTTGCCTACACTGAGCAATTGTTTCAACTTTCCTATTTTTGATCCCATCACACAAAGTAATTCTCTTTCTCTCTCTCTCTCTCTCTCTCTCTCTCTCTCTCTCTCTCTCTCTCTCTCTCTCTCTTTCTGTTGTACTTATACAGGCATACATTATTACAGTTACAGTTCTGTCCCTCCAAAAATCCCCCAATTGTCCTAATATTGATACGGGACATCACGTTTAAAATTCTGCAACTTACAGCTGGAAATGATACGGGACACCCCTTGCAGAGTTCCTACTTTATGGTTTTCTTTTTATTTAGTAAAATTAATGAAGTTTTCTTCCCTCCTTTTTGTGGAACAAAGGCCCTCTACCCCAAATCCACATAATGACCCTGAAACTGTTCACTCACCTCCTCTGGCTTTTGATAAGAATCATCGGACCACCATGAGGGAATGGCCCTAGTCAAAGCAGGGTCCTCTGGGTCTGAGAACAGAGAGGAATATAGGCCAAAGGTTTTTTATTCTTTCAGAAATATATCAACCCAGCCTATTCTCATTTCCTCATTTCTTTGGTAAAACACTAGTAGAAAGTAATACCTAGATGATATAGTTAACAACATTGTATCATCTCTTCCTTCTCAAGTGACCGGGGCAGCACTTCATCAGAAACACAAGATACCCGGCATGAGTGAGGCAATAAAGGAATACGGCTGCGTGAAACCTCAATAGAGAGGGACGATGACCCTTCTCAGCAGGAAGCAGTCACAGAAGAACAGACCTCCAACGCCTCAACATCGCTACTAAGAAGAAGCGGGTTCATGGTTCTTAGAAAACAGTTAAGCAGGAAAGATAGATTGGGGTTTTAGGTTCTGCATGCAAAGACACCGAGGTCGTCCTGTTGGAAGAAGGGTCTGCCCATGTCCGCCCACAATTAAGCAAGCGAGAAGCCATTTTGGGGCTAAAGGTAACGCATAGCAGTAAACAAGAAGGCAGAAAATTGGGTAGGGCTTTTAGCCAGTCAATCGCACCGTGCAATGAAGACCTCAACGACCTTCAACTCACCTGAACCCCATTATACCATGATCATAAGGCGAAACGTATGCCCAGAAGTTCATTAAGTCCATTATAACAGGCTGAATGTTGGGAAGGAACATGCGTAGAAAGCAAATGATGAATAACGGAGTCCTGCCAGTCTTAATTGTCAATCAAGAATCCTCAGTGCTCTAAAAAAGTGCCCACCTAGAGCAAATAGTGAACAAAACGCAAAGGTTGGTCTCCAGGCTTTTTGAGCCACGCCTCTCTTGCTCAGGCCCGCTTCCACATCTGCAAGTGGACTTTCCCTTCTAACGAAACTTGTCTTCTCTACAGTATTTCGTTATCGCGCTCTATCCATTGTTCCAGACATCAAGAATGGGATGACGTGCCGGGAGAGGATCCCGCTCTCCGGTAACAGTGTCATCGTTTGTACCTCGTTCCTAATCAACGATGATAAAATACACTTAGTGTCATGGTCTTCATAATCTAATATCATCTAGAAGGCATCCAAACTTGGGTGCTTTTTCTCCTTACACAGTAGCGATGTTTGTGAAAAGTGTATTCCAATTTTAATTTGTCTTCCATTCCTTGATTATGACATTGGAGTTAAAGGTGAAAGAGTCTCACGATTTCTCCATGGTAATCAAAGGATGATATCCTCTTTATAATCACCAAGTAATCGGAGCGTTTGTTCAATGTCACTGTTTTCTACGATCGTTTACCCAATGATTTTGCATCCAAAGAAACCTTTTTCCTCAATAAATTATTGTCAAGCAGACTAAAAATATGGATAATTTTAACGGGAATTTTCTTGTCCATCTGTTAGTTGGCATGATTTCCTCATAATGGTTTACATTTCCTGCACTTGCCATGAATCTTTCAGCTTAGATATGTTATAGGTTGGGGGTTGTTTGTGGGTTTGTTTAGATTTTAAGCCTTTTATGTGTTTATCGGCCCTCTTGGGGCTAGGTGAGGGCTTGTTGGGAATGACATCGGAACGTCCTCTATCCACGATTGTTTGACCACAAAGACGTGCCCAGAAGAGAGCTCAAGCGCGAAAGCCTGAGAAGGATGATGTGACCCACTTAATCCAGTCGACACAGGGGTGTCTTTCTCCTGCCCCTCCCCAACACACACAATTGATTCCAGTAGTAATCACAAGAGATTGCTCTGAGGGCATCGTCTGACTTGAAATTCCAAGATTATTCTTTTTTTCCTTTTGTCATGAACATGGGTCTGTTTCCTGATCTATTCTTTTCCATTGACAGAGTGTCAATCCCTGTTTTAGTTGTTAAATCGATAGCCTAGATGCTCATATACCGTAGGGAAAGACCGCTATCATGGTTATTCCCAAAAGTGTTCTCTTCCGTGTACTGAATAATCTGCTCACTCGTGGCAAACTTCTGTTGGCGTTCATGGCTATGTTTGCACTGAATGCATAGACTTATTTGTTATTTCATACCTCATTCTTACAGGAGTATATAACGTCTTCTTTTGGGTGTTGAAGTTGTATCTATTCTTTTCGCAAATTATCTCATGACTGACTTGCTTCTTCTATAGAGACGTGCACTTAAGGCAGCGGTCCGATTGCCACATATAAGTATGTTATATTGCATCAGACATATGAAATGAAATTCGACAGGTGCACTCTCCAGGACACCAAGCCATGTGCTTACATTAGTCCCTACCCATTCTGTAAAAATCCATGCCATATCTCTGGGCAATACCAACAGGCGTCACATTTGAATGATAACAATATCGTTGTTCTGTACCAGAGACTAACAAGGTCATGTGGCTTGAGGATTGTTACTACCCACAGTCCTGTTTCTACAAGCAAATAGGCCATATCAGGGAATTGGCCTTTTCCAGAAGTAGCCGTTTAAGTTCCATGGTCCAGGTTTTATCTAGAGATGGAGAAAGAGAAATAAAACCCCACCTGAGACTGAGTTCCCTTGCGAATCTCTCTGAGTGATCATATCTGAAAGCCAGCATCGCTGACTACTGCCCAGTTAACCTGTTGAAACACAAGAACACCGTTAGGACATTTTGGTAACTGCTCCCACGGGAGAAGTTTTCAGTGCGGAGATTTTGCTAAAGCCTATGAAGTGTGCTGAGGCCAAGAGAGCTGAATGTCCAGGGAACAGAGAAGCAGAGCAGCAGACGGTCCCCAAACATAGGTAATATCTACTTTCTCTCCAGCAGCATCTCCCTTACTATTCTCAGGCCTGATGACGAAGTAACCCAAGTGCTTGTTGCCAGGCCTTGGCTCATATCAACAGTTGTGATGACTCGGCTCTGAAGGTCATTGTGAGGCGTGATGACACGTCCAGCTGCCTAACCAATCAGGCCCTGGGACTCAGGCAAATAGTGGGAGGGTGAGGGAGGGAACTGCTCCTCTCTCTACTTGCGTTCCCTTCTAGATCATTTGCTGATCCTGCAGGAACCAAACTGCTCAGTGGTCTGGGATAGAAAACATGCACATACAACAAGACAATGTGGCATTCATTTTCTTCTGCTATCAACAAACCGATAGAGCTGAGCAACTCCACCCCTGATGTGTAATGTCAGGTTTAAGACTGTCATTTGTCCAAATTAGTAAAAATACAACGCATACAGAAGTCATTAGGTACAAGGGCAAAAGGGACAGGTGATCCGATATCCGGTCACATTCCTGTCGGATTTCGGGCAAATGCCATCAACTCTGATCCTCTTTACAAAGCAGGGAACACAACAGCAGCTCCACTCTTAGGGGTTTCTGAAGATCAGATGAGACGAGACATGTTTCCCCACTCATGTGCGGTGTTGCTCACAGCGGTATGTTACATTTGGTGGACTGTGGTCTGAAAATATTATATGTAAACTTTTGTAAATAAGCAATTCACATATGTGATACCTGTCTCCTCTCTTCTGGCTACTCTTGCTTACTCACCGTATTCAGCCCCAAACCAGAATTAACCCAGGTGATGGTGATCAGTGTTCAGATCTTTCCTTTGAGTATGATCACAAAGTTCTGAGAGCCAATGTGAGTTGCCTCGCTTCCTCTTGGTGCTTCAGTTATCGGGCCATGAGACTTACAGAAAGGCAGTGTGATAAGCTGAATTGGAAATATTTTGCTCATTCTTTGCTCTCTAATCCAGACCAACTTTATTCTTGTAGGAAATGCAGCAGCTCAGAATGTCTCCACGGTCTGAGTAACATTCAAATACACCTTGTCATGGTATTTACCAGATGAATTGACTAGATAAACCCCAACCTTGATGGGAAATAGCTATTTGGAGAACTAGCATTTGCACACATTAGTAACATGCTGCTGTACACAGAAGTGGTAGGAGCAGAAGCTCAAGAGACAAGCTGCTTGTATTCCAGTCCAGGTTCTGTGTGGCCTCGGGCAAGTCTTTTGACCTATCGGATCCACATGTTCACCCTTTGTTAAGTGGGGATGACAGCTACACTTCCTCCCTTAGGTGAGGTTGATGGCTATGCAACTGCTTGTACTCAATCATGTATGTACATTCGATCGTATCCCTGAAAGTTTTGCCAACATCTGCTGTTGAGAACCTCAGCTGCAATGAATCAGCATGCACCATGTTCTCAGAGAGCTGGGCCAACAATCCTTGCAGACATGCATTAGCTCAGTTCCAGTTCTCACTGGAGCCGGATATGCTGAAGTCTGCCTGGGACACAGATTGCTGTAAGTCTGTGCCTCTAGGCTGGAAGCACTGCTGCTGGCGGTACTTGTGGTTTTCAGGGAGTCGTTACTCCAACTGAGGTAGAAGGTGATAAGGTTCCATATCCTACGCATGTACCAAATTTCGGCCTCTGTCTACAGTGCCTTTTTGATGGCTGCTGCATATGCATCTGTGGCAACAGAGTTCCTGATCCTAAGGGCGATCAGGGAAAACACTCGTTGTACCCCGTGGCACAATAAAGCCATTCCAACATGACTTCAGCCCAGAATCCATAAACCTAGTGAAGCACTCATTGCCGTCGATGAGCCCTTGAGTCTGATGATAATAATTTGCGATTCTCTGGAAGAAGAATTGTTTTAATATGATCAGGGAAGTGGGGACCCCGGAAGTATGTCTAGTATCTATCGAAAAGAAACAGCAAACTGATCTGGATAATGAGGAATGAAAAAAAAATAATAAAAAAAAAAATATTGAAAGACAGGTTCAGAATTTGATCCAGTGGGAAATCCTTTTCGTAGGAAAACAGATAGGATGTGGTAAGTTTTGTCCTGACAAACCAATCCTTAGTTGAAAATATAGCAAGTGAAAATGCATTTAATACACCTAAACTACTAAACATCATAGCTTAGCCTAGCCAACCTGAAATAGGCCCGAAGCGCTTACATTTGGGCTGTATCTGCAGTAACTGCGAACCTCTTCTTCTCAACGGAAACAGCAGACACAGCTGAGTGTTTTGTAGACATGACGGGACGCAGAAACCCGCCACGCGATGTCCAAAAAGCCCTGCAATGCAAAGGATACTACGTATCGGCAGTTGACGGTCGTCTTCGTTGAGATGTTGGGGAGCCGAGGCTCTCTATCATGGCCCAGCACCACGAGAGAATACCATAACTCATATCGCTAGCCAGGAAAAGAGGAAAATTCAAAAATCGAGGTACAGTTTCCACAGAATGTGTATCATTTTCGCAACATCGAGAGGTTAAAAGTCGTTAAGTTGAACCATCTTACATTGGGGAGCCTTCTGTACCATAAAACGAAAAAAAGATGTCGGTTGGCAATTTTGCCTCTGAGTTTGGAATCAATTTAGCATCCGCTAAAACCCAGCACCTGGTAACCCCTCATTACCTATAAGATACTGGGGCTCAAAGTCCCGTTGCGCCTGTACATTGGGGATCCTGCTAACTATAAACAAACTACTCCTTATAATCTAGGGGCAGTTACCAAACATAAAATAGAGAGTACATTAGTATGATTAGCCACAAGTCCTGAAGTTTTTCATCCCTCTCCGGCGATTCTTGACTTAATGGGAAGAACTTTGTTATCAAGCGACTGAAAAGTAAAGGGAAATTTTACAGGTTATCGGCACCATCGTGCATGATGGAGCTTACACAAAACTTTCTAAACAGCATGAAACTCAATGATCTGCGCAACTGATTGTATTTCAGGCAGTTGTCTCAGCCCTGCATTACCTTGCCAACAAGTCCTAGAATCTGAAAATTGTGACAGATCCTTTGACCATTGCCAAAGAACTGGCCATCTGATACAACCAATGGCAGCTTCAAAAAGTCCACATCCAAGGTTGCTTTCAACAAAGTAACGTTCTCTGGAAATTTTTGGCCTCCTAGACGCCAAAAACATAAATCAGGGATGCAAGGCTGGTTCAACATTTGAAGATTGAGTAATGCGATCAATCACATCAAGGATAACGGGTGGAAATAGAAAACCTGATCCCAGACTGGAGAGGCCCAGGAAGAGCATTGGCTCGGTTAGTGGAGACACTTGGGATTTCATCGGATTTCTAGGAGAAATGACAGGAGAAAAAGGGGCCACCACTAAGCCCTGCAAGTTCTGCTCTTTCCTGCTGCAATAGGTGGGAGAGGCTCAGAGGGCATTGCCGGGGGACAATCGTCAGCTAAGCACACCCAAGCGCTGCGATGACATCTATGTTGATGCCGTCTGTGTCATTTGTTTCTTCCAGAAAACCGAATGCCTTGAGACAATGCTTGGGAACTGCATTTGGACTGTTGGTCCACAGAGCCAACGCTTTCATTGCCGCTGGAATCAGGGCTTTGTTCCACACAACACGTGGACCTGACACATACTCTTGAAACTGTGCCAGGATGCAAAGACACAATTTTGAAAGGGGAAGAGTCATCCTCCAGACATAACAGCCCACCATGCAAACCCAAGGAGACCCAGATTAACAGAATATGGTATGCAGAGTGTGCTCTCCTCTCAGTTACCTGCATGTGTTTCCTGCATACCCTGATTTATTCTCCAGCATTTAGGTTTTACAACGTTGAAGCCTATGGAAGAGTTGAGGTAATATTACAAAGAACACCTATATACCCTTTGCCTACACTGAGCAATTGTTTCAACTTTCCTATTTTTGATCCCATCACACAAACTAATTCTCTCTGACTCTCTCTCTCTCTGTCTCTCTCTGTCTCTCTCT
>NW_024354103.1:0-535 GCF_902729225.1 Pteropus medius
GAGATAAAAAGCGAAATAACTGTATACCTATTTCAACTTACCTAAATGAGTCAAATTTAAATAGATTAACACATATTTACTGAGTATTTTTGATATTTGAGGCACTTTCTGAGATGTTTTGAGAATCAACTTTATACCAATGAACTAGTGGACTAGGAATGCCATAATAAAGCACCACAGACTGTGAGTTAAACAACAGATATTTATGTTCTCACAATTTTGGAGGCTAGAAGTTCAAGATCAAGGTTTTGTCAGGGTTTGTTTCTTATGAGGGTACATGAAGAAAGGATTTGTTCCAATCATCTCTCTTTGGCTTGAGGATGGCTCTCTTCTCCCCATGTCTTCACATCGTCTTCTTTCTGTCCATATCTATGTCCAACTTTCCTCTTCTTATATGGGCACTAGTCATATTAGATTAGGACCCACCAATATAACCTAACTTTAACTTTAATCACCTCTGTAAAACCCTGTATCCAAATACAATTTAGCTCATAACATACTATACATACAATTTATCATACACCTGAAATACAGA
>NW_024354104.1:0-370 GCF_902729225.1 Pteropus medius
TAACAGGTTTTGAGTAATATTTCATTGTGGTTTTGATTTGCATTTCCTGATGATTAGTGATGTTGAGCACCCTTTCATGTACCCATTGGCCATCTGTATGTCTTTGTCTTGGAAAAATGTCTATTCAGATCCTCTACCAATTTAAAAATTGGATTGTTTGGGGGGTTTTTGCTTTGAGTTATATGAGTTCTTCATATATTTTGGATGTTAGCCTTTTATCAGATATGTGATTTACAAATACTTTTTCCCATTTAGTATATTACTTTTTTATTTTGCTGATGGTTTCGTTTGCTGTGTAGAAGTTTTTAGTTTCACATAGTTCCACTTGTTTATTTTGTTTTTGTTGCCTTTGCTTTGGGTGTCAAGTCCA
>NW_024354105.1:0-329 GCF_902729225.1 Pteropus medius
TTTCGAAGGAAACCTGCGTGGACCCCTGGTCTACCACAGAAGACAGGCCGCTGCTAGCACCTCCACCTCCCCGCAGTGTGGACACCGGGCGTTCCAGAGCCATAATTCAGCATGATCTCTTTTCATCCCGGAGGCCCCGGGGCTCCTTCCTCAGGCCTCGGCTCCTTCCCGCTTTCCGCAGTGGAAATCAGAATTAAGGACGGAAGCAGACACCTCCCTCTCCCTCACCTTTCAGCCTGGGATGGTAGTAATGGTCCCCGGGGAGGCATTCAAAATGAAGAAATGAAAGGCTCAAAGAGCTGATCGCAAAGCTCCTAAGGCACGGAGGC
>NW_024354106.1:0-4988 GCF_902729225.1 Pteropus medius
GAGCGGCCTGTCTTCTCCTGGTGGAACCAAGGGGTCCACACAGGTTTCCTTCGAAAATCCACCATATACATATATATGCATATAGATGAACATATATATGCATATATATGTATATGGTAGATCTGGCAAAAAGCTCTCTCCTGACGTCCATTTTGAGCGGGAACTGCAGACTTCCGAGATACGGCTCACTTGCGGCAAATTCAAGGCCCTCCCGGCGCCTCGGGGCTCTGAGGGCGATGCTCGGTCGTCTGCGGCTACTGGGGTACAGAAGTTGCAGAAGCACTCACTGACACTTTGAGCCCCTAGAGGTACAACGGCGTCTCATTCCTCTCTGTATCCTCAGGGTGCAGAGCTCAAGGCCACCCAGCAAGCGGACCCAGGGAAGACTTTGGCCCCTCCGTCCCTGGGAGGCCGTCACCCGCTGAAGGGGTCGGTTGGGGGACACTGCAGACAGCTGTGTGGGTCTGATTTCGGCCTCCCGGGCCTTGAACTTGCGATCACCTCTTCAGCCTTTCATTTCTTCATTTTGAATGCGTCCACGGGGACCATCACGACCATCCCAGGCAGAAAGGGGAGGGCGAGGGAGGTGTCTACTTCCGTCCTGAAGTCTGATTTCCACTGCGGAAAGCGGGAAGGAGCCGAGGCCTTAGGAAGGAGCCCCGGGGCCTCTGGGATGAAAAGAGATCATGCTGAATTGTGGCTCTGGAACGCCCGGTGTCCACACTCGGGGGAGGTGGAGGTGCTGGGAGCGGCCTGTCTTCTCTGGTGGACCAGGGATCCACACAGGTTTCCTTCGAAAATCCACCATATACATATATATGCATATAGATGAACATATATATGCATATATATGTATATGGTAGATCTGGCAAAAAGCTCTCTAGTGACGTCCATTTTGAGCCGGAACTGCAGACTTTCAAGATACGGCTCACTTGCGGCAAATTCACGGCCCTCCCGGCGCCTCGGGGCTCTGAGGGCGATGCTCGGTCGTCTGCGGGTACTGGGGTTCAGAAGTTGCAGAAGCACTCACTGACACTTTGAGCCCCTAGAGGTACAAACGCCGTCTCATTGCTCTCTGTATCCTCAGGGTGCAGAGCTCCAGGCCACCCACAGACAGCGGACCCAGGGAGGCTTTGGCCCCTCCGTCCCTGGAGGCCGTCACCCGCCGGAAGGAGGTCAGTTGGGGGACACTGCAGACAGCTGTGGGTCTGATTTCGGCCTCCGGGCCTTATGAGCTTTACGATCACCTCTTCGAGCCTTTCATTTCTTCATTTTGAATGCGTCCACGGGGACCATTACGACCATCCCAGGTAGAAAGGTGACGGAGAGGGAGGTGTCTGCTTCCGTCCTGAAGTCTGATTTCCAATGGGGAAAGCAGGAAGGAGCAGAGGCCTTAGGAAGGAGCCCCAGGGCCTCTGGGATGAAAAGAGATCATGCTGAATTGTGGCTCTGGAACGCCCGGTGTCCACACTCCGGGGAGGTGGAGGTGCTGGGAGCGGCCTGTCTTCTCTGGTAGACCAGGGTCCACACAGGTTTCCTTCGAAAATCCACCATATACACATATATGCATATAGATGAACATATATATGCATATATATGTATATGGTAGATCTGGCAAAAAGCTCTCTAATGACGTCCATTTTGAGCCGGAACTGCAGACTTTCGAGATACGGCTCACTTGCGGCAAATTCACGGCCCTCCCGGCGCCTCGGGGCTCTGAGGGCGGTGCTCGGTCGTCTGCGGGTATATATATGTATATATATATGTATATATATATATATATAGAGAGAGAGAGAGAGAGAGAGTGAAAGAGTGATAGAAATAGACAGATACATAGATAGATAGGTAGATAGAGAGAAACAGAGAAAGAGAGAGAGATAGAGATATAGAGATATCTATAGTTTCAGATACAGATATAGATATAGCTATATCTAGGGAAGCTCTGGCAAAAAGCACTCTACAGAGGTCCATTTTGAGCCGGAACTGCAGACTTCCGAGATACGGCTCACTTGCGGCAAATTGACGGCCCTCCCGGCGCCTCGGGGCTCTGAGGCCGATGCTCGGTCGTCTGCGGGTACTGGGGTTCAGAAGTTGCAGAAGCACTCACTGACACTTTGAGCCCCTAGAGGTACAAACGGCGTCTCATTGCTCTCTGTATCCTCAGGGTGCAGAGCTCAAGGCCACCCACAGACAGCGGACCCAGGGAGGCTTTGGCCCCTCCGTCCCTGGAGGCCGTCACCCGCTGGAAGAGGTCAGTTGGGGGACACTGCAGACAGCTGTGGGTCTGATTTCGGCCTCCGGGCCTTATGAGCTTTGCGATCACCTCTTCGAGCCTTTCATTTCTTCATTTTGAATGCGTCCACGGGGACCATTACGACCATCCCAGGCAGAAAGGTGAGGGAGAGAGAGGTGTCTGCTTCCGTCCTGAAGTCTGATTTCCAATGCGGAAAGCAGGAAGGAGCAGAGGCCTTAGGAAGGAGCCCCGGGGCCTCTGGGATGAAAAGAGATCATGCTGAATTGTGGCTCTGGAACGCCCGGTGTCCACACTCCGGGGAGGTGGAGGTGCTGGGAGCAGCCTGTCTTCTCTGGTAGACCAGGGTCCACACAGGTTTCCTTCGAAAATCCACCATATACATATATATGCATATAGATGAACATATATATGCATACATATGTATATGGTAGATCTGGCAAAAAGCTCTCTAGTGACGTCCATTTTGAGCCGGAACTGCAGACTTCCGAGATACGGCTCACTTGCGGCAAATTCACGGCCCTCCCGGCGCCTCGGGGCTCTGAGGGCGATGCTCGGTCGTCTGCGGGTACTGGGGTACAGAAGTTGCAGAAGCACTCACTGACACTTTGAGCCCCTAGGGGTACAAACGGCGTCTCATTCCTCTCTGTATCCTCGTGCAGAGCTCCAGGCCGCCCACAGACAGCGGACCCAGGGAGTCTTTGGCCCCTCCGTCCCTGGAGGCCGTCACCCGCTGGAAAGAGGTCAGTTGGGGGACACTGCAGACAGCTGTGGGTCTGATTTCGGCCTCCGGGCCTTATGAGCTTCGCGATCACCTCTTCGAGCCTTTCATTTCTTCATTTTGAATGCGTCCACAGGGACCATTACGACCATCCCAGGCAGAAAGGTGACGGAGAGGGAGGTGTCTGCTTCCGTCCTGAAGTCTGATTTCCAATGCGGAAAGCAGGAAGGAGCAGAGGCCTTAGGAAGGAGCCCCGGGGCCTCTGGGATGAAAAGAGATCATGCTGAATTGTGGCGCTGGAACGCCCGGTGTCCACCCTCCGGGGAGGTGGAGGTGCTGGGAGCGGCCTGTCTTCTCTGGTAGACCAGGGTCCACACAGGTTTCCTTCGAAAATCCACCATATACATATATATGCATATAGATGAACATATATATGCATATATATGTATATGGTAGATCTGGCAAAAAGCTCTCTAGTGACGTCCATTTTGAGGCGGAACTGCAGACTTCCGAGATACGGCTCACTTGCGGCAAATTCACGGCCCTCCCGGCGCCTCGGGGCTCTGAGGGCGATGCTCGGTCGTCTGCGGGTACTGGGGTACAGAAGTTGCAGAAGCACTCACTGACACTTTGAGCCCCTAGGGTACAAACGGCGTCTCATTCCTCTCTGTATCCTCGTGCAGAGCTCCAGGCCGCCCACAGACAGCGGACCCAGGGAGGCTTTGGCCCCTCCGTCCCTGGAGGCAGTCACCCGCTGGAAAGAGGTCAGTTGGGGGACACTGCAGACAGCTGTGGGTCTGATTTCGGCCTCCGGGCCTTATGAGCTTTGCGATCACCTCTTCGAGCCTTTCATTTCTTCATTTTGAATGCGTCCACGGGGACCATTACGACCATCCCAGGCCGAAAAGTGAGGGAGAGGGAGGTGTCTGCTTCCGTCCTGAAGTCTGATTTCCAATGCGGAAAGCAGGAAGGAGCAGAGGCCGTAGGAAGGAGCCCCGGGGCCTCTGGGATGAAAAGAGATCATGCTGAATTGTGGCTCTGGAACGACCGGTGTCCACACTGCGGGGAGGTGGAGGTGCGAGGAGGGGCCTGTCTTCTGTGGTAGAGCAGGGGTCCAGGCAGGTTTCCTTCGAAAATCCACCATATACATATATATGCATATAGATGAGCATATATATGCATATATATGTATATGGTAGATCTGGCAAAAAGCTCTCTAGTGACGTCCATTTTGAGCCGGAACTGCAGACTTCCGAGATACGGCTCACTTGCGGCAAATTCACGGCCCTCCCGGCGCCTCGGGGCTCTGAGGGCGATGCTCGGTCGTCTGCGGGTACTGGGGCACAGAAGTTGCAGAAGCACTCACTGACACTTTGAGCCCCTAGAGGTACAAACGGCGTCTCATTCCTCTCTGTATCCTCGTGCAGAGCTCCAGGCCACCACCAGCCAGCGGACCCAGGGAGGCTTTGGCCCCTCCGTCCCTGGAGGCCGTCACCCACTGGAAACAGGTCAGTGGGGGACACTGCAGACAGCTGTGGGTCTGATTTCCGGCCTCCAGGCCTTACTGAGCACTGCGATCACCTCTTACTGACAGCATTTTCTTCATTTTGAATGCGTCCACGGGGACCATTACGACCATCCCAGGCAGAAAGGTGAGGGGAGGGAGGTGTCTGCTTCCGTCCTGAAGTCTGATTTCCACTGCGGAAAGCGGGAAGGAGCCGAGGCCTTAGGAAGGAGCCCCGGGGGCCTCTGGGATGAAAAGAGATCATGCTGAATTGTGGCTCTGGAACGCCCGGTGTCCACACTGCGGGGAGGTGGAGGTGCGAGGAGCGGCCTGTCTTCTGTGGTAGAGCAGGGGTCCAGGCAGGTTTCCTTGAAAATCCACCATATACATATATATGCATATAGATGAACATATATATGCATATATATGTATATGGTAGATCTGGCAAAAAGCTCTCTAGTGACGTCCATTTTGAGCCGGAACTGCAGACTTTCGAGATACGGCTCACTTGC
>NW_024354107.1:0-453 GCF_902729225.1 Pteropus medius
TCAATCCACCCTCCAGTCGAAGATCCTACTGGAGCCCAGCCTTGCCTTCCAAATCAAGTCCAAATGCCTCCGGAGACCACAAGTCCCTGCCCCAGGTGTCCCACAGACTCTCCACTGGGCCCGAGCACCCACTGCTCCCTAGGCTGGATGCTGTGTTCTTTCCCTGAGTAAGTCCATGGCCCCCTGACAACTTCTGTGAGACATCCCTGACCTACCCTCACTCCTCCCACCAAGTGCCTACCCTTCCGCTGGCTAGGAGTCCCTGCCTGATTCTCTGAATTGTTCACGCCATGGTTTCACTTCTGTCCAACAGCTCTGGAGCAGTCAGCGGGGAGGGGATGGGCTGGTTACGCCCTCTGTTTGCCCCTCCAGATCTTCCCCCACCTGCCATCATTCTAGGCTGTGCTCTGTGCCCCAGGAGGCCAACTCCCATGGCTGGCGTCGCCCAGGCCC
>NW_024354108.1:0-7184 GCF_902729225.1 Pteropus medius
GACCTGCAGCGAGGGCTGCAGCCTCTTCTCCTGTCTCCCTGGCAGCACTTAAGGCTATTTTGGTTATTTTGAACATGATGCTTTTGCAGGCCATGGAGGTGCCAGCCAGCCTCTTCATTTGAACCTTGTTGAGTGGAGACCTCTCAGTTTGCACACCCCCATCCTCCATGGCACGGAGTCCTCTCACCTGAGCATGCTGCGCACACACAGCCATGTGTACTGCTTGCACAGCTCTCACTTCAGCTGGTTGTGTTTGGCACTGTGCCGGTTTCCAGCACCATCTCTTTGGGCTCTTTTGATGCCATGATCTTGCTCCTTGTAAAGTGCAGGAAGTACTGCTTTACCCTCCACATCCCTGACCCTTACACGATAAATAGTGACCCCATGGTTGAGAGATACATGCAGGGCAGTAGTTCAGAGCATGAGAATTGTGGTCATGTCCCTGTTTTGCATGTTGGCTCTTCCACTTAGGAATCTAAGAACTTGGGCCTTGGATTTTCTATCCAATGAAATGGAATAATAAACAACTACTGGTGAAGCTAGATATAGGTTGTATGAGTTAATGTACAGAAATTATACAGTTGTAATGGAATTTATTTCAGAAGGTTGACACTGACATCTGTGTCATGTAAATGGAAAATAACTCCTGGGGGAGCACACGCAACTCACAAACACAACTCACACACACACATTCATTCACAATCACACCATATAGATTAACATAAGACACGCCTATCCCCATGTGCATAGACCTACATCAACTGAAAAGAACTCAGTTACTTCCAGGTGCTTTACAAAATAGCTCTCTCTTTCTCTGTAGGGTGGGAGGAGGAAGGGAAGAGAGAGAGAAAGAGAGGAAGAGAATAAAGCAAATATAATAAATAACATTTGAGGAATTAGAGTAAAAGGTATATGTGGATTATTTGCACTATTTCAACATTTTTTAAGTCTCAAACTATGTCTAAATTTAAAAAGTTAACTTGACAAACTTTCTAGGAGTGCTTTATTAGAACAGAAGAGTTAGACATTCTTTTGTATGATATTTTTTATGTTTAAAAACTTTTATATGTTTTAATGTTAGGAGAAATAAAAATTTGGATTCAATAGAGATGCTCTCTTACAACAAAATGACGACTTGTTTTTTGTTTAGTATTTCATTGCCTGGAAATTGAAGTTCTACAGTATCAAGATCATCCATACATTTCTCAGTTGGCATTTATAAGTTTGAGAAAGAAAAAAAGAACTGATCTGCAGTTCAGAAGACCAAGATTCTACTTTTAGTTCTGTCATTAAAGAAATTTTTGAATCCAGGCTTTGAGCCTGTAAAGGTGGCCCTTCAATGGGAGGTGAAGGCATTGAAAAAGGGAAGAGAAACAGCACTAGCTGAAATTACATTTTAATACACATTAGAGGAAAACTGTTCAGGTAAAATTCAAAGAGATTTTCTAAACCATTGTAACTTTACAAGTGTTTTATATTTTAGTATTGCCATGTGTTTCTTTATAGTGACTTAAATCAAATGTTTGTGCCTGTAAATAACAGTGGAGGTTTAAAAACGTTTGTCTATTTCAGCATTTGCCTACTAAAGGAGGAGTTTAGGAAAGAAAACAAGTGCTTGCATTTAAGAAGATGAAAAGCAATTAGTATGAAATCTAAGAGTCTAGAGGAATAAAGACGTGAAGGAGCACCAATGCAGCTGACAGCATCATGTCAGGGCTTAAAGAATAGGAGTGACTGTTATTTTTTCCAGTTAATAGAACATTTAAAATGATAACAACCTTGTTATAATGAAATTATTAATATTGGTGATGTTTCTTATGAAGATACATGGCGAATCGAGCCATTCTTTACATTTTATCCTTTAACATTTGCCATGTTTGATATTTCAATTCAATTGTTGCTTAACTGGAATAACCTTAGTGTAATTAAGCTTTCTTGAAATCGAATTAGTGTCCTTTAGATTTCTAGGCAGAGTAACTAACTAATTGCTTATAATGTGCAATTACAGTATCTTACATTAGAAATTCTTATATGGCAAATAACAGAGCACTGATGATAGGCATCTCCTGCCACTGGGGGTCCATTTAATATTTTCTAATAGCTCATTCCACACTCAGTGTGGTGCTTATTGTTTTCTTCTCGGAGAACTTATTTTCAACCAATTGTGTTGATAGCCAGGAACTGAAGGCAAGGAAAGGAAGATAACATTGCGTTGTGAAAAATGCAGTTTTAATTCTAAAACAAGCTTTTTAAATTTTGTTTTAATACATTAGTCTCTGATTCTTTTTTTACAAGAAAAGCTGTAAACAGCTGGTAGGTAAAATATAAATAGAAAGGAGAAAAACTAGGAAAAAAAGAATGAGAATATGTTAATTATAAAATATAAGTTTCTATAAATAAAATTTACCTATTATTTTCCGTAGCATTATGGAACCGAGATTAGTGGAATCAAAATAAGCTCTATAAATTTTATTATGAGAAAGGAAGAAACATATCCTTTTCTATGGAGAGGCATATTTATTATTGCTATCTGAATTTAAATGAAAATTGTAGTATGGGTTTTCTATAACAAACAGAGCTAAATCAATGTTCCATGTTTTGAAAAAAAATGTAGTAACATACTTGAAGTTGATTTCTTATTTGTTTGTTTTTTACTATCTTTTACAAAACTAAAACTGCTTCTTCTAGGAGCTAATGAGAAATGACTCGTTGATACCCTTCCAGGGGTCTATTAATACATGAAGAATATCTGGGTCCTAAAGAAATCTGTGTACTAGAAATAATCTTAAAACCACACCAAAATGCACAGTTGAAAGGTATTACTTTAAATGCTACCTATTTTAGTCTGAGTTTTGGTGTTTATTGACAGAAAACTGGAAGTTATAGTCTGCTAAAAGAAGTGACATGGAGATATGGTACTCTGTTAAGCTGGGCTTTTCTTTTCTCTGGATGTATATGAATGTACTTCTAACAGAGATTATAAGAAAGAAAATATATATATTTTTTTTATCTCTTTCAAAGATTTAAACAACTAAGTAATGTTCTATAGAAGATGGTGGTCCTGGAAGAGAATCTGTGCAGCATAAGAATCAGTTCTAGTTCTGCTAAGTGATTCTGTTAATTACATTTCATTTTAACACAGAGAGAAATATGAAAACAAATGTGTATTTTAAAACTTAGCTAGGTTCTGAGTACACTTAATTTCAACATACCTTGGAAGCTACAGGTCAGAATTTGTCCTAAGAAATGGAGATTCAAATTTTATCCAGCAAAACTTTAGAGCTTCTCATTTACTCCCCAGAGTGAATCCTCTCTTGTGAAATACATTCTTCAGGGCTGATTTCACATCCTTATTCCTCAGACTATAGATCAGTGGGTTCAGCACAGGAGTGACAAGATTATTCAATATCTGAATTAAAGTTCCAAGCAAGGCACTAGGATTAGACTGTAGATAGATGATGATTATTGGTCCATAAGCACAAAGAATTGCAGTGATGTGTGCACTGCAAGTAGAAAATGCTTTTTGTCTGCCTTCTGATGAGCGAATTTTTGATATGGAGATCCCAATGCGAGTGTAGGAAACAATGATGAACAAAAAGCAAATGAGAGACAAAAGACCAACATTTGTAAAACTTACCTTCTGGGCTAGGGATGTATCTTCACAGGCTAGAGGTAAGACTGCAGGTATGTCACAGCAGTAATAGTCCACCTCGTTAGAGCCACAGTAGGATAACTGGAAGGTGAAGGAAGTTAGGATAATGGCGTGGACACAGCCACACATCCAGCTCCCTGTGGCCAAGATGGAGCAGACCCTGTGGCTCATGATGACCATATATCTCAAAGGATGACATATGGCAACTAAGCGGTCATAGGCCATCACCGTGTATAGCAAACACTCAGTACAGCCAAGGAAATGGCAGAAGAAGAGCTGGGCAGCACAGCCCTGAAAAGAGATGCTGTGACTATGCCCTGAAAGATAGAACAGCATCTTGGGAGCAGTTGCTGAAGAGTAACCCATGTCAAACATGGAGAGATTTCCCAAGAAGAAATACATAGGAGTGTGAAGTCTGGAGGAGGAGACGATAGCTATAAGGATGAGCACATTTCCCAGTAGAGTGCATACATATAATGAGAAGAACAGGAAAAACAGGATGGTCTCTAGGCCCTCTGTCTCAGGGATTCCCAGCAGAATGAATTCAGTCACTATTGTGTGATTTCTCATTTTTATGGATGTCTGTGAAAAGATATTTGTGATTAAATTTAATATATATTTAAATTAGTTGTGTTTAAGTCAGTGAAATGGAAAAGCAGGAAATAGTATAGATATTTACAGAGTAGTGCTTCCTGATAGAATTATCTTGACCTGTTGCTTCTCTCCATACTGGATATGTCTTTATAGTGCAGTTTCCATTTGTAGATGCCCCTATTACAATCTCACCAAGAAGACTTACATGACCAGTCTCTTATCTTTTATTCTTCAGATACACTATTAAATTGTATTAATTCCCAACTCTACTTAGTGATTCTAAAGGGACAAATAGAGACTCAATGTCTTTAAAACGAACAAAGTATTATATTATATTACTATAACAAATGTTTCTTATATTTATCTAAGACAACTTGGTTACATTAACTCTCTAAAAATAATTTCCGATCATATAAGCCATACATACAAAAGATACAGAATCATTCCCACATTGTCTCCCTAAGTATGAGGGTGAACAATGAGAAATTAACAACAACAACAAAAAAAGGGTCTTAGATAGCTCTTATTAAACGGAAAAATTACATTACAAGGGCCATATTCTCCAGGTTTTAGTATAATGAGTAACTGGTAGCCTCCATTTCAGTCTCCAAAATCTGTAATTGTCTAACCAGACTCAAATTAAGCAATAGCTTAATTTTATGGCAATAGAAGGCACAGGGTTAAGTATTGTGGAGACTACATATCAAATTCTATATTTTGAAAAATTCTAATACTCTTTTCAATGTGTTTTAACCTTTCCAACACAATATGATCTTAAATTAAAGATTGACCCTTGAATCCTATTGCTTAACACCATATCTATTGATATGTATGGAAGGAGACAGTGAGAGCCAAAACAAAGAATAAAAAAAAAAAGGGAAGGACAAAATTTGGGCACTTACACAGCAAACAGGGAGCATAACTGGCTGAGGCTATTGAATGTTATTTTCCTTTCTTACTCCAGCAGGAAGAAGAAGCCCCCACCCCTGTACTAAGTCCCTATCAGCTTGCACTCTGCTGGTAGATATCTTGAATTTGTTTTTTCAATCATTTTCAAATAGAATGTCACAAATCTAAATCTGCTTTAACTCCCTGACAGTAATTTCCCCTCTGATACCACTTTGCAATAATTTCCAAACATAGCATATTTTTAAATAACTTGATCTTCCTTTGGGTATTAATTCCCCAAGTCACGGACCTTATTGAACAAGGGAGTAATTAACTACTTCATATAATTGGACCTTAGGAAATAGAGAGAGAGAAGGAGAGAGAAAGGAGGAAACTGGTTAAAGTTCAAATCTTTTGTAGTCTCCTTTTGTAAAATATAGTTTAGTGGAATAATAACTTCAAAGTTCATTTGGCACGTATATCATACATATATGTACATTTGTGTATTTCCTGCTTTCTTCATATGTATGTGTTGTTTTAGAAAATAAGTTATGCTATTTTACTACACTGTTCCAATAAGATTGACTTATTGCAAACAATAGTTATTGGGGTAGCTCAGAGAATTAAATAAACCAATTAAAAAACTAGGTTTATAGAAAGGCAGGAGCTAGAGCATCTTCAGGGGCCTCAGTAGTAAGAATTTACAGAGCAGTCTCAAGACACTGCTATAAGATGATTCAACCTCAGCTGCCTTTGCTTCTGTGTGCCTCAACTCTAGATTCAAATCCAATTTCCTTAGCTGGGTCACATGCCTACCTCTATGGTCAGGGTATGGGGTACCGTGGAGTGGAGATGGGCAATTCTCCAAAGAGTAGGGCAAGAGCCTGTTGCTAGAAGGAAGGGGAAAGAAACATGCTGAAAAGCTAAAAATAATTTTAAGCTATTTTTTGAACTGTCTGTCTTATACTACTTGGCATCTGTTAAAGCTTTTAAGTTAAATGCCTTGCATACTTGATAAATATTTTTGAGGTGATTACCAGGTTTCTCATTGAATGAATTTATTCACTTATTTATATCTACATGGATACTTTTATTACAATGAATACTGAATACCAATTGTGACAGGCGGGACATTAATTATTTTCTAGGAGAGCAAGAAAAGTTGAGAAGGGGGTAGTTAGACATAGTTCCTCTGCTCAAAAACTTAGTCTATCTGAAAGGAAAAGAGTGTTTTACAGTCTTTCTTAAACCTCATAAATCACTGATGAAGTCTTCGACAGATGAGGAAAGTTAGGATTAAAGAACTTGAATAATTTCTCCCAATTCATGAAGCTCACTTTAAAAGGAAGTGGACTTTGGCCTCTTCTTTAGGGCTTTGGCCAGTGTTTCAGGAGTGTTTAGGTAATTATACTATTTCGGATAGCATGGATAGTTATAAAATTCCAGAAATGCATCTGGAATTTAACTTTAAATAGTAAACAATGTTTTTGTTGCACATCTAACTATTACAAAAGGATGTAAAAGTTAATAATTCTACCATCCTTGATTTTATCCTTGATTGTCTTTAATATTTTTTGAAATATGATGACTGACTTGAAAAAATAGTCTGTGCAAACAAAAAATAATAATAAGTACACTTTTGACTAGGAAGTAAAATACCATTAAATTTACCTGTCCAGTAAAATTTTATTCAAGAAAGGTATATATCATGGATGCTTTTAGATGTCCAACCAGAACATTTCAGAATCTAGATGGCCTATGCTAAATTAATATCATGGTCACAATGAAAATATAAATGTCTTACATTCCCAAAAAGGACATCATTTGTCACTAATGATACATATTAAAGAACAAATAGTGATCAGATTTCAATGGAGAAGACTTTAATGAGATAACTCAGAAAGTTTTCTGATTTTTGCTTATAATTTCCACCAGAAAATGTAAAGATGTTCCAGAATCATTATATGCAATAAAAGTATAATCGCAAGTTGTATTTTATCTACAGTTTTAAAGCAAGTTTCATTTTTTTTTAATGACAATAAATTGTTAT
>NW_024354109.1:0-2066 GCF_902729225.1 Pteropus medius
ATGGACTGAATTGTTTCTCCCCAAAATTCATATGTTGAAACCATAATTGCCAATACCTCAGAATGTGAAATTTGGAGATAGGACTTTTGAAGCGGTAATAAGTTAAAACGAGGGCTTTGGGGTTGTGGGCAGAGCTGACACAATCCTGGTGTTCTTATAAGAAGAGATGAGGACATACAGAGAGACAATGGACATGCACATTTAGGGAGGAAAAGCCGTGCGAGGACACTGCACAAGGACATCTGCAAACCGAGGAGCGGCGCTGGAAGAAACTCAACCTGTGAACACCTTGATCTTAACAACTCAGGCTATGGTATTTTTGTTACAGCCACTCTAGCAAACTAATACAGTTAACATTGCTAGATGGTAGGATTTGAACATATTCTGCTTAATTAGTAATGCTGATGTTTTTTCTAAAGTTAGTTGGACCAATTTACAATCCTATATCAATAAAATGCCTGTTATATCTTTGTCCACTTTTCTGTTGTGCTATTTGTTTTTTTCTTACTGATGGATAGGATGTAAATGATAGTAAGATTTATACATTAATGGCCTGTCTTCTTTTATATCTTATTTAAAAAATCCTTCCCAATCTCCAGAGTAAAAAATGTTAATTCTCTCATATTTCGTTCTGAATATTTTACTCTAATTATTTAACAATCAATATGCAGGATCTTGAACCTGTTACATGTGGGAGTAGAACTGACTAAGCGTATTTAAGCATAGGGAATGATTTTTACCCTGAAGACTAAAACAAAATTTTAGTGTCAAGACAACTCAATACAAATCAAAGTAATGAGCCTTTTAAAAAGCCATTTCTAACATGGGACCAGAGCTTTTGGGGTATCTTGGATGGGGTTTTAAATGAAAAAGATGGGCTGTGGATTGAAAATTGTTGAATCTGATTAGGTGTATTTTTATAGGTTTCAGGGTTTATTTTCTTAATAGATACAGATTATATCACTTAATTGATATTTGGGCTTTAGTGACTACTTTTTTGTCTTTGTTTTCTTAAAATTTTGTACTTAGCTCAAAATTCTATTCCTTCAGCAAGATCTAGTGACATATCAGGTAACGTACATAAAGTTAATAGATTTGAAAGTCATTTTTTTTACTATTATGAAAATTTTAAAAGTAAAATGAACAATCCAACACCTGGCATCAATTATTAATATTTAGCTAATTTGGTCTGTATTCCACTCTTCACTTCCTGCCACTTTATGCACCCCTAACCCCATTCTCAGCCAGAATCATTGTAAAGCAGATGTTGGTCATAACATTTCAACTAATACAGTGTTTAGATTTTTCTAATTTTCTCAGAAAATGATTCACACTCATTTCTTTGAATTAGCATCTAAACTATATAGGTCTATACATTGCATTTGATTGATATTTCTTATGTCTTTTAATATGGAAAAAGCCATCCTCTCTCTTTTTTCTTGACACTTGTAAATATGGGGTCATTTGTGTAGTTGAATTTCCCATATTCTAGATTTGTCTGATTTCATCTTATTCTATCGTTCAACCTTATTCTATCGTGTATTTCTATAAACTGATAGTTAAATGTAGATGACAGACTAAAGTTTGACTTTTTTTTTCATGGTGGGGAATGAAAATAGTTATGTGTGGTTTACAAACATTCTATTGCATTCAGATCAGGCGGTGAAAGGATTCAATAATATTTTTAAAGTGTCATATATGAATTAAGGATTATATAGCAATAATATGATCCCCATAAGCTCTATTCCTCTGAAGTCTTATCACCTCTAACCTCCCTGTTTTTACTGATGGGGAAACTAAGGCCCATAGACTTAAATATTTGCCAAAGGCCAAATAGCTCATTTAATAGAAGTAGGGCTCTTTTCCCTTTTAAATTTTCGCCTCAGTTGTATGTGCCTTTATCTGAAGGTATTTGTGCATCAGAAAAAAAGTCAGAATTGGTCAAGATGGCATTTCTGCCTGTCCAACTAGAGTTTTTACGACTGCGAAGGTAAGACATTTACATGGTAAACTGTCAGCTTCCTTGAGTGGTTCTGTGTTTTGCACTGGCAAAATGACAGCTAAGA
>NW_024354110.1:0-445 GCF_902729225.1 Pteropus medius
TAAAAAAAAAAAAGACATTGTAACTAGGAAGAGCGCGCATTCTGCGTGTTGGGGGCAGGACCTGAGCGGTTCGCCGGGCCGGGAAGGGGCGCCGAGGTGACACCAGCATCGGGCACAAATGACGTCCCGGCCAGCACAGGGCGCCGAGCGGCATCGCGCGTGAGCAGCGCCGTCGGCGAACAGCACAGACGGGCGGCGATTCCAGGCAAGGGCAGCGCGCGGCGGCATCTGCGGACACGGGCAGACGGACCGGGAGGGAAACGCGTCGCCACTCGGGAATTTCGTCCCATCGGCCGCTTCCCCGAGAACGGGAAGGCGTGTGCGTCCGGCCCCGGCCTGTGCCGATGGCCACGAGGCTCACCAGGCCGGGGTCCCAGAGCAGAGGCCGCGGGTGGGCGGCGTGAAGTATCTCCAAAGTGGGTCCGTCACAGTTTAGAAAGAATAA
>NW_024354111.1:0-5900 GCF_902729225.1 Pteropus medius
GTACCAAGTAGGATGACTCCGGGCATTTAGCCCACAGAGCCCCAAGGCCCCGGGAGGGCTGTGCATTTGCCGCAAGTGAGCCTTTTCTCGGAAGTCTGCGATTCTGGCTCAAAATGGACGTCACCAGAGAGCTTTTTGCCAAAGCTACCATATACATATATATGCATATATATTCATCAATATGCATATATATGTATATGGTGAATTTTCGAAGGAAAACTGCGTGGACCCCTGGTCTACCACAGAAGACAGGCCGCTCCTAGCACCTCCACCTCCCGGCAGTGTGGACACCGGGCGTTCCAGAGCCACAATTCAGCATGATCTCTTTTCATCCCAGAGGCCCCGGGGCTCCTTCCTAAGGCCTCGGCTCCTTCCCGCTTTCCGCAGTGGAAATCAGACTTCAGGACGGAAGCAGATACCTCCCTCTCCCTCACCTTTCTGCCTGGGATGGTCGTAATGGTCCCCGTGGACGCATTCAAAATGAAGAAATGAGAGGCTCAAAGAGCTGATCGCAAAGCTCCTAAGGCACGGAGGCCGAATTCAGACCCACAGCTGTCTGCAGTGTCTCCCAACTGAACTCTTTCCAGCGGGTGACGGCCGCCATGGACGGAGGGTCCAAAGCATCCCCGGGTACGCTGTCTGTGGGCGGCCCTGACCCCTGCAAGAGGATGCAGAGACGAATGACACGTAGTTTGCACCTCTAGGAGCTCAAAGTGTCAGTGAGTGCTCCTCCAACTTCGCCACCCCAGTACCCGCAGATGACCGGGCATGGCCCACAGAGCCCCAAGGCCCCCGGGAGGGCTGTGCATTTGCCGCAAATGAGCCTTTTCTCGGAAGTCTGCGATTCTGGCTCGAAATGGACGTCACCAGAGAGCTTTTTGCCAAAGCTACCATATACATATATATGCATATATATGTTCATCTATATGCATATATATGTGTATGGTGGATTTTCGAAGGAAACCTGCGTGGACCACTGGTCTACCACAGAAGACAGGCCGCTCCTAGCACCTCCACCTCCCCGCAGTGTGGACACCGGGCGTTCCAGAGCCACAATTCAGCATGATCTCTTTTCATCCCAGGCCCCGGGGCTCCTTCCTAAGGCCTCGGCTCCTTCCCGCTTTCCGCAGTGGAAATCAGACTTCAGGACGGAAGCAGACACCTCCCTCTCCCTCACCTTTCTGCCTGAGATGGTCGCAATGGTCCCCGTGGACGCATTCCAAATGAAGAAATGAAAGGCTCAAAGAGCTGATCGCAAAGCTCCTAAGGCACGGAGGCCGAATTCAGACCCACAGCTGTCTGCAGTGTCTCCCAACTGAACTCTTTCCAGCGGGTGACGGCCGCCATGGGCGGAGGGGCCAAAGCATCCCCGGGTACGCTGTCTGTGGGCGGCCCTGAACCCTGCCAGAGATGCAGAGACGAATGACACGTAGTTTGTACCTCTAGGAGCTCAAAGTGTCAGTGAGTGCTCCTCCAACTTCGGTACCCCAGGACCCGCAGATGACCGAGCATCGCCCACAGAGCCCCAAGGCCCCGGGAGGGCTGTGCAGTTGCCGCAAGTCAGCCTTTTCTAGGAAGTCTGCGATTCTGGCTCGAAATGGACGTCACCAGAGAGCTTTTTGCCAAAGCTACCATATACATATATATGCATATATATGTTCATCTATATGCATATATATGTACATGGTGGATTTTCGAAGGAAACCTGCGTGGACCCCTGGTCTACCACAGAAGACAGGCCGCTCCTAGCACCTCCTCCTCCCCGCAGTGTGGACACCGGGCGTTCCAGAGCCACAATTCAGCATGATCTCTTTTCATCCCAGAGGCCCCGGGGCTCCTTCCTAAGGCCTCGGCTCCTTCCCGCTTTCCGCAGTGGAAATCAGACTTCAGGGCGGAAGCAGACACCTCCCTCGCCCTCACCTTTCTGCCTGGGATGGTCATGATGGTCCCCGTGGACGCATTCAAAATGAAGAAATGAAAGGCTCAGAGAGCTGATCGCAAAGCTCCTAAGGCACGAGGCCGAATTCAGACCCACAGCTGTCTGCGGTGTCTCCCAGCTGACCTCTTTCCAGCGGGTGACGGCCCCCATGGACGGAGGGGCCAAAGCATCCCTGGCTAAGCTGTCTGTGGGTGGCCGTGAACCCTGCAAGAGGATACAGAGACGAATGAGACGTAGTTTGTACCTCTAGGAACTCAAAGTGTCAGTGAGTGCTCCTCCAACTTCGCTACCCCAGTACCCGCAGATGACCGAGAATCGCCCACAGAGCCCCAAGGCCCCGGGAGGGCTGTGCATTTGCCCCAAGTGAGCCTTTTCTCGGAAGTCTGCGATTCTGGCTCAAATGGACGTCACCAGAGAGCTTTTTGCCAAAGCTACCATATACATATATATGCATATATATGTTCATCTATATGCATATATATATTATGATTGGTTCGAAGGAAAACTGGTAGGACCTGGTCTGCCAGAGTAGACAGGCCGCTCCTCGCACCTCCACCTCCCCGCAGTGTGGACACCGGGCGTTCCAGAGCCACAATTCAGCATGATCTCTTTTCATCCCAGAGGCCCCGGGGCTCCTTCCTAAGGCCTCGGCTCCTTCCCGCTTTCGCAGTGGAAATCAGACTTCAGGACGGAAGCAGACACCTCCCTCGCCCTCACCTTTCTGCCTGGGATGGTCGTGATGGTCCCCGTGGACGCATTCAAATGAAGAAATGAAAGGCTCAGAGAGCTGATCGCAAAGCTCCTAAGGCACGGAGGCCGAATTCAGACCCACAGCTGTCTGCAGTGTCTCCCAACTGAACGCTATCCAGCGGGCGACGGCCGCCATGGACGGAGGGGCGAAAGGATCCCTGGGTACGCTGTCTGTGGGTGGCCCTGAACGCTGCGAGAGGATACAGAGACGAATGAGACGTAGTTTGTACCTCTAGAAGCTCAAAGTTTCAGTGAGTGCTCCTCCAACTTCGGTACCCCAGTACCCGCAGATGACCGAGCATCGCCCACAGAGCCCCGAGGCCCCGGGAGGGCTGTGCATTTGACGCAAGTGAGCCTTTTCTCGGAAGTCTGCGATTCTGGCTCAAAATGGACGTCACCAGAGAGCTTTTTGCCAAAGCTACCATATACATATAGATGCCTATATATATTCATCTATAGGCATCTATATGTATATGGTGGATTTTCGAAGGAAAACTGCATGGACCCCTGGTCTACCAGAGTAGACAGGCCGCTCCTAGCACCTCCACCTCCCCGCAGTGTGGACACCGGGCGTTCCAGAGCCACAATTCAGCATGATCTCTTTTCATCCCCGAGGCCCCGGGGCGCCTTCCTAAGGCCTCGGCTCCTTCCCGCTTTCCGCAGTGGAAATCAGACTTCAGGACGGAAGCAGACACCTCCCTCGCCCTCACCTTTCTGCCTGGGATGGTCGTGATGGTCCCCGTGGACGCATTCAAAATGAAGAAATGAAAGGCTCAGAGAGCTGATCGCAAAGCTCCTAAGGCACGGAGGCGAATTCAGACCCACAGCTGTCTGCAGTGTCTCCCAGCTGACCTCTTTCCAGCGGGTGACGGCCCCCATGGACGGAGGGGCCAAAGCATCCCTGGCTACGCTGTCTGTGGGTGGCCGTGAACCCTGCAAGAGGATACAGAGACGAATGAGACGTACTTTGTGCCTCTAGGAGCTCAAAGTGTCAGTGAGTGCTCCTCCAACTTCGCTACCCCAGTACCCGCAGATGACCGAGCATCGCCCACAGAGCCCCAAGGCCCCGGGAGGGCTGTGCATTTGCCGCAAGTGAGCCTTTTCTCAGAAGTCTGCGATTCTGGCTCGAAATGGACGTCACCAGAGAGCTTTTTGCCAAAGCTACCATATACATATATATGCATATATATGTTCATCTATATGCATATATATGTATATGGTGGATTTTCGAGGGAAACCTGCGTGGACCCCTGCTCTACCACAGAAGACAGGTCGCTCCTAGCACCTCCACCTCCCCACAGTGGGGACACCGGGCGTTCCAGGGCCACAATTCAGCATGATCTCTTTTCATCCCAGAGGCCCCGGGGCTCCTTCCTAAGGCCTCGGCTCCTTCCCGCTTTCCGCAGTGGAAATCAGACTTCAGGACGGAAGCAGACACCTCCCTCTCCCTCACCTTCTGCCTGGGATGGTCGTAATGGTCCCCGTGGACGCATTCAAAATGAAGAAATGAAAGGCTCAGAGAGCTGATCGCAAAACTCCTAAGGCTCGGAGGCCGAATTCAGACCCACAGCTGTCTGCAGTGTCTCCCAGCTGACCTCTTTCCAGCGGGTGACGGCCCCCATGGACGGAGGGGCCAAAGCATCCCTGGCTACGCTGTCTGTCGGTGGCCGTGAACCCTGCAAGAGGATACAGAGCCGAATGAGACGTAGTTTGTACCTCTAGGAGCTCAAAGTGTCAGTGAGTGCTCCTCCAACTTCGGTATCCCAGTACCCGCAGATGACCGAGCATCGCCCACAGCGCCCCAAGGCCCCGGGAGGGCTGTGCATTTGCCGCAAGTGAGCCTTTTCTCGGAAGACTGCGATTCTGGCTCAAAATGCACGTCAGTAGAGTGCTTTTTGCGAGATCTATCCTAGATATATCTATATCTATATCTTTATCTGTATCTATAGATATCTCTATATCTATCTCTATCTATCTATCCATCTATCCATCTATCTATCTATCTATGTATCTATTTCTCTCTCTCTATATATTTATATATATATCGTGATTTTAATAACAAAATGCTGTGTTTTCTTTAGACTTTTGAGATAAGACAGGCCGCTCCTAGCACCTCCACCTCCCCGCAGTGTGGACACCTGGCGTTCCAGAGCCACAATTCCGCATGATCTCTTTTCATCCCAGAGGCCCCGGGGCTCCTTCCTAAGGCCTCGGCTCCTTCCGCTTTCCGCAATGGAAATCAGACTTCAGGACGGAAGCAGACACCTCCCTCTCCCTCACCTTTCTGCCTGGGATGGTCATAATGGTCCCCGTGGACGCATTCAAAATGAAGAAATGAAAGGCTCAAAGAGCTGATCGCAAAGCTCCTAAGGCACGGAGGGCGAATTCAGACCCACAGCTGTCTGCAGTGTCTCCCAGCTGACCTCTTTCCAGCGGGTGACGGCCCCCATGGACGGAGGGGCAAAAGCATCCCTGGCTACGCTGTCTGTGGGTGGCCGTGAACCCTGCAAGAGGATACAGAGACGAATGAGACGTAGTTTGTACCTCTAGGAGCTCAAAGTGTCAGTGAGTGCTCCTCCAACTTCGCTACCCCAGTACCCGCAGATGACCGAGCATCGCCCACAGAGCCCCAAGCCCCGGGAGGGCTGTGCATTTACCGCAAGTGAGCCTTTTCTCGGAAGTCTGCGATTCTGGCTCGAAATGGACGTCACCAGAGAGCTTTTGCCAAAGCTACCATATACATATATATGCATATATATGTTCATCTATATGCATATATATGTATATGGTGGATTTTCGAAGGAAACCTGTGTGGACCCCGGTCTACCAGAGAAGACAGGCCGCTCCCAGCACCTCCACCTCCCCGGAGAGTGGACACCGGGCGTTCCAGAGCCACAATTCAGCATGATCTCTTTTCATCCCAGAGGCCCCGGGGCTCCTTCCTAAGGCCTCGGCTCCTTCCAGCTTTCCGCAGTGGAAATCAGACTTCAGGACGGAAGCAGACACCTCCCTCTCCCTCACCTTTCTGCCCGGGATGGTCGTAATGGTCCCCGTGGACGCATTCAAAATGAAGAAATGAAAGGCTCAAAGAGCTGATCGCAAAGCTCCTAAGGCACGGAGGCCGAATTCAGACCCACAGCTGTCTGCAGTGTCTCCCAACTGAACTCTTTCCAGCGGGTGACGGCCGCCATGCCGGAGGGCCAAAGCATCC
>NW_024354112.1:0-2486 GCF_902729225.1 Pteropus medius
TAAGACACAGCACGCCAGGGAAAGAGATGGGCGTGAGATTTCTGAAATGAGGAAATACAGCATCTGCGTTCCCATTGCTGTTGACAAGTAGCTTAAACTCTAGCATGAGCTTGGTGGCAGCTGTGGAGGAGAGGGCTCTAAACACCAGCGTACTAGCTCTGGCAAAAACCCCATTGTCTTATGTGGCCCAGCAGCGATAGGGTCCTCAGAGGATGAACATAGAAGGACCAAAAACGTGGACTTGGACAATGGGCATTTTTTGGATGAAAAAATGCCCATTGTCCACAAGACAGGACTCTGCCATGTTGGCAGTACTTCAGTCTCAAAGGGTCTCTCTATAACCCAAAGGAGGAACATCTCCAATAATGCCTACCAGCTCAATCTAGAAAAGTCTTGGAATCAGATCCAACTGGCTTTGAACTTTTCTCCACCTATCACTAACAGTGTGTCCTTAGGGAAGTGACCATCCCTGAGCCTAATATTCTTCTTCTATAAAATGGTGATTCTATTCATAGGGTTGGTATAAGACATTCTATAGCTGGTAAACACATTATGTAAGTAAAGTGCTTAGCACAATATTTCACTCACATAATCAATCAGTAAATGGAAGCTATTTTAATCTCATTCAATCATTATTTATTGAGATCCGGTTATACTATTTATTGAATCTTTATGTTTGGCCACTGTAGAGTTTTAAAATCCACCAAAACCAAAGATGACTTTATTCTTTTAATTCAACTGGCTAAAAAGCCGGCTCTTATATCTGCAACAGACTTGCAGTGTTTCTCATTAGCCTCGTTAATCTTTAGGATGGGTTGCCTGATCTAGAAAAACAGTCTTCTGCCTCAGTGACGTTTTAGCCATTTAAAAGAAATTGTTAAATTTTCAAATGATTGCAGATTGACAAGAAATCTGTAAATGGTCCAAAGAACTTCCATCCAGTCTTCACTCAGATTTCCTCACTCAGGTGAAGACATTTGCTGTATCATATTCTCTCTTCTCTCCCTGCACACATTTTTTCTTTGTTCTTTTGGTAAGGGAGGTGATGATGTTAAGGCAAGGTGAAATTTAGATAACAAAAATTTGCATAGGACATCAGATATGTTTTATAGGGAAATCACAGCGGTTTTAAACCTACCTGGAAAAGAGAGCCAACGCTTATGAAAGTTTATGGCCACACTTCTGTTTGAATTCTCTAGCTTATTTCATTAAATTGAAATTATCAGGCTCTTCCTCCAAGCAGTCCCTGTACTTTAACACGTTTTAAAATTTTCTCGCTCAACGTGAACTCTTACCAATTAGTTATGGACTCGTTTTTTCTTTTCCTTCTCTGTATCTTTTAATTTCACTTAGATGCAACTAATCAAGAATAAATAAAGAATAAATTTAAACTATTATGGTAGAAATGGTAACAAATCAAAAAGTTGATGCAGCAGGCCACTAATTAGAAGGCTTCCCATTTTGAATCAAAAAAATTACCTTTTTCTTAATTTCCTAAAACTCAATTGAGGTATAAGTTGGCATGCTGTTGTATACTTCTGCTAGTCTACCAGTGGATACAGATGGTTGTGGTATGCCAAATTTCTCAAGGCGCATCTTCAAAATATTCTAACAGTCAGTACTAGAGAATGGTAAGTAACACAAAGAAAAATTGCCTTATTTTTTTATATTTTGTAGGATTTGGGGCACTTCAATTGAACTGATGTTTATTGACTGTGCTTGGGCCAAAGAATAGCCTAATGTTGGTGACCCAAAAATGAACAAGCTACAGTATCTACTCAGAAAGAGCTCACCATCTAGAAAGTAGAAAAAAATCATTAACAAATAAGTACATATAAATGCATACACTGTAAAAGGTACTTTAACAAAAATAAAATATCTGGTGTAGTTTGGGTATAAAGAAATGAGTCACCAATTGTCCATGGAAAAATCAGAAAAGTCTTCTCAGGTCTCATACTAAAAATTAAATCAATTTTGTTCTCATATAAATATTTACCAAATAATTTAAAAACTACCAATAAATATATGTATATATAAAATAGTATTTACCTTCACAATTAGTTGATAATGTTGTCTTCCTAAGTAACCTCTCCAACATTTTTGAATAATTATTGCTACTCTGTGTAAAAACCTGAGTGAAAAATATACCTGTTAGTACGCTTTCACAGAAACAAAGACATTTCTTAAATTTTTGCTTAGAATATACCTTCCTACAATTCAAGCAATCAAATTCAAAGCCCAGTTTCTGTATACTTTTAAAGACTAGAGTAATCATTCTACGCTAGAATTCCTGATTCCTAGAAATAGAAATAAGGCAGAGACAAGTACTCAGTATTTCTTCTGGGTTTCTGATTAACAGTTTTTAAAATTTTTAATTACTCTTCAGTACATAACTCTGTAAAATATTTTTATATGTTAACACCATAGAACAGGTCACAGTGACACGTTGAGAAATAAGCCAAGCACTATTTTTTTTTTTTTTTTTT
>NW_024354113.1:0-783 GCF_902729225.1 Pteropus medius
AAAATAACAAAATTGATAACTGAGCAAAGAAACGTAATTTGGATTATAAAATCCTTGGTTTAATAAAAATTCCTTAAACAGTGAATATATATATATATATATTTTATATATATATTATACTTAACAAAGAAAGGTATGGAAAGATGGTAGAGAAGTCACACGTTGTGGTCTTTAAAATTATGTAACTTTTGGTAACTGAAAAAAAAAATCTTTTGACTTATTGGGCCTGGAGGCTGTAATAATGTGAAGTCTTTGACTTGCCTCTGTTTTATACATATTGTACACTGCCTTGTTCTACTTTAGATTTATACAGGACACCAACATACTTTTCTCAATTTTTCCTCAACTTTCATTAATTCTCTGCTTACAATAGATGTTCATCTCAATCAGAGAAGTGCCCACCAATTCACAGATAAGGGAATTACAATATGAATAAATCCACTGACAAAATATTTAGGATTCACTATTTCTGCTAATTTTCTTGAAGGTTTGTAGCAATTCAAAACAAAATTTGATTATATTAAAAATGTTGCCAACTTGGTGAAAAAAACATTAAAAAGTATTAATTTGTATTGTTTAGATTATATATGTAAATCAAAATTAATAAGGTAAGGTAACAGAATAGTATTTTAACATTTTGAAATCCATTATGATGATATAATATTTTTCATCATTTTCTATTTCTCAAATACCCAAACTGAACTTGAATACTACTAGGGAATGCTTACAAAATAAAATAGGTAACGTCTCATAAAGCATCAGTTTTCACACACGACTTCGTTA
>NW_024354114.1:0-396 GCF_902729225.1 Pteropus medius
GAACCACGTTATTAATGAAAATGAAGAATCGAAAACTACAGAAGAAATTATTTGAGATAGAAGCTGTTATCATGTCTAGAAGAATTGTGTTGTTGTGCAAAAATCCTTATGAGGCTCTTTAGGAAGGAATAATCTCTAATTTTCAAATCAGTTTCTTATATTTAAATGCTCCAAAATGCTTAAAACGCATTTGCTTTCCAAATAGCTTAATTATGCCATCTATAATATTAGTGACGATTGGAAAACAATTTCCATCCATAAGGCAAAATAATTGTCTGTTATCACATATACTGAGAAAAATTTCTAGAGTAAAATGTAGAGCACTTGGAAATCTGTAAAACGTTATGCAAATTTAAGGCATTATTCATGTAATGGCTGGATTTTTTTTTTTTTTTT
>NW_024354115.1:0-1231 GCF_902729225.1 Pteropus medius
TCATCCATCTGTCCATCCATCCATCCATCCATCCGTCCATCCATCCATCATCCATCTATCCGTATAAAGATGTCCAAAGAGTTGGTTGGATTTTGTGATACGTGATTAGCCTTACAGATTTAGATGTCGTTGATGTTGTGTTTGCCAGATCTTGATTGGAATAGTCCGAATATCCACCTGCAGCAGTATCTGGACAGGTGCTTTAGCAGAAACTGTATTACACACGCAGAGGAGCTAACTGAAGGACCAGCCAAGGGAACAAATGGCTGACGGGTGTGATCAGGGTGGATGTTAACGTCCACGCATTTAGCATTAGCGAACGGTCTGTGAAAACCCTGACCAGGGTTTGGAGAAGGAGCTGGTTTTCCTTCCAGCCTGCTTCTTGGGTGGCCCTATGTCTGCTCAGGTTGCTTTTCTCCCTCTGGGACGTGGCCCTTGTGTTTCTCCCCCAAGGGTGTGGCCACTGCGTGTCCCCCTCAGACATGACCACCGCGTGTCTCCCCCCATATGACCGCCGTGTGTCTTTCCCTGGGACATGATGGCCACGTGTCTCCCCCAGGATGTGACTGCTGCTGTCTCCCCGGGGTGTGACCACGTTTCAAGCCCTGTAGCACTTTGCGGAATACCTCTCATTTCTTGAAGCGCCCTCGAATTCCAAAGCTTTGTCACGTGTGCCTTGGAAATGGCCCTTCCGGTGCCCATCGTTTGTCACCTGCAACCCTCTGAGTTACTCCATGGCACCACCTCTCCCCCCAGTGCGGGGTGTGGCACGAGCTGCCATTTCCTCCCCAGGTCCCTGCTGTTCTGAGATGCAGGAGGAGGATTATCCACCCCCTCGTCCTTCCTGCTTGATCGGTTCCCCATGGGGTCTGATGCCCCATGGGGCGCAGACGCTGACACAGCGCGCAGCTCTCCCCGGCAGCTGCCGAGTGGCCTCGGTGGCAGCGTGCTGGATGCCGTCACTTCCAGTCTGGCTAGGGGCTACCTGGCCGCGCCCCCTCGGCCCTGCCTGGTCCTGGTCCTGTGTCCCACCCGCTCTCACCAGCCCCCGGCTTTCTTTCTGGAGCGCTCGGCCGCACTCTGGTTGGCTTATGTGCTCAGCCAGGCTGTGCCCACGGCCCCACAGCCACCCCACTTGTCCCTTAGCCAACGCTCCTCTCCGCTGTCTTTCTCCTGCCTCAAGAGTGTTCCCCGGGGACCGGGGCCCTCTAGGGTCCAGGAGAGCCATGGG
>NW_024354116.1:0-581 GCF_902729225.1 Pteropus medius
GGGCCGCTCGAAGTCCAAGTTGCTGCCTGGGTATCGGTTGTAGTAAATGTAGTTTTGCCTGGTGATCAAAAAGACAGAGAGAGACAGAGAGAGACAGAGAGAGAGAGAGAGAGAGAAAGGGTCACTAGTTAACAAGCCCTTTGCTCAAACAGACCCATGTCTACAATCCTTTCCCTACCTCCCTGGGCACAGTAGGACTAGCTGAGAATAAGGCAGTCTTAAGCTTCATAGAAGATTCTAGATGGAGGGCAAGGGCTGTTACAGATTGGTTCAGGACGTCAGGCCTGTAATGAGTGAGGTGCTGGTGGTTTCCTTCTTACTGGGGCAGCCTGAGACCTAGGTCAGATGTAGACTGCAGATTTCCTGCAAGCTTGACTTTCACCCATTCACTTCCTCCCTGAGGACACTTCTTCTGAATGCCTGCCCTGGTAGGTGCTGGGCTGGGCACCGGGGACACAAAGATGCATGAAGCACGGTCCCCACACTCCAGGAGATTAGCAAATACTACTTGCACAGAGATGCCTAATGCAGTTGGAGAAAGTCAGCACTAGAAGAGAGGAGCTGAGGGTGGGTTCTGTGAG
>NW_024354117.1:0-462 GCF_902729225.1 Pteropus medius
TCATTCCTTAGCAAAAAGAGATGAGCAATACTATTGCCCCTGTTTTGTAAATAAGAAAGAGGATCAGAGGAAGGTTAAAAGAGCTGCCTCAGGCAATTCTAGCTATGAGGCTCTGGTAAAGCCCTCAGAAGAAGGTATTTGTCTTAAATGACGGTTCTGAGTTTTAACCACTAGGGTTCAGAGTAAACTAAATCTGAAACAATATATTCTAATAGAAAGATAAAAGGATTGGGAATCAGGAGCTCTCAATTCTACTTGCATTTGTATCACTAACTAGCTCTGTGCCTTTTAAAATCATGATTTTTTAAGTTGGAAGGAGATTAGATATTGTCATTTATCAAAAATTGTTTATCGAGTGCCTTTTCTGTACCAGACGTGGTATGCAGTGTTGGTAAAGTCATGCTCCATAGTCTGAAGGAGCTCAAGTCCTAGGGGAGCAAATTCACAAACAAAAAAAAAAAA
>NW_024354118.1:0-743 GCF_902729225.1 Pteropus medius
CAGCACCATCTTCCCCTCCACTCCCAGTGTCTGCGGAGTCAGCTCCCAAAGCACCAGCCGCACCTCACCAGCCTTTCCCCGACGCGTGCTGGCTCTTCCAGATGCCATATCTACGGCACGTGGCTGTAGCGGCGAGGTCGGAAGGCAGCGTGCTGGAGGGCCCCCCTGCCCGGGATGGGCCAGGCAGGCCTCCGGGCCACTCAGGCCTTCGGCTGTTTGGGGGAAGCCCACCCATGTCGGGCAGGGCCATCAGCTTTAAGCGTTAATCTCCTCCAAAGCACCCTTGCGACAACACCGATAATAACGTTTGACTAAATACCTGGGCGCCTCCTATCCCAACCGAGTGGACACATCAAGTTAACCATGACAACAGTAAATCTCCTTTTTTTTTTCAGAAAGCCATATAACTGAAGAAAACATTAAACAGTCAGGTAAGAGATTTCAGCAAAATATCGAAAGATGGAAAGAAGACGTCAGGTGGTCGCTGAAGGAGCAGCCCAGCGGTGGTTGTTTATTGATTTTTTTCAAAAAACAAAACAAAACAAAAATGCTTAGGGACTGTGGGTTCGAGAAATCTTGGAAATCAGCACGTGGGGTGGGGCGGAAAACGAAGACAGGTTGAAACTCCCTGTAAGAAACACTAGACCTCCCCAGCCCCTCCTTTAGCCTTTGCTAGCGTCACCTGTCCCCCGAGCCCTGGCTGTCACACTGAAGCTTTGCTGTCAGGGAAGGGTCAGTGCCAA
>NW_024354119.1:0-316 GCF_902729225.1 Pteropus medius
GGAAGAAATGAAAGGCTCAAAGAGGTGATCGCAAAGCTCAAGAGGCACGGAGGCCGAAATCAGACCCACGGCTGTCTGCAGTGTCCCCCAACTGACCTCTTTCCAGCGGGCGACGGCCTCCAGGGACGGAGGGGCCAAAGCATCCCTGGGTACGCTGTCTGTGGGTGGCCTGGAGCTCTGCACGAGGATACAGAGAGGAATGAGACGTCGTTAGTACCTCTAGGGGCTCAAAGTGTCAGTGAGTGCTTCCGCAACTTCCGTACCCCCGTACCCGCAGACCACCGAGCATCGCCCTCAGAGCCCCGAGGCGCCGGGA
>NW_024354120.1:0-577 GCF_902729225.1 Pteropus medius
TTCCTGTACTAAAAATGAGATCTAAATCTTCAGATTGAAATGCCCCACCATCTACTTGATAAAGTTTATGAAAACCATAATAACCGAGGTACATGTTCATATAAACATTTCCCCTTTCCTTATTCTATTCCCACAATTATTGTTAAGGATAAAGAAGTATACTAAAATACAGACAGGAAAAAATAATGCCAAAAACAAATAAATAAACAAACCGATCTGGTATAAAACTCCTCATCTGCAATTGTTTTCACATCTGAGGCATCCCCTCCTGGATGCAGGTGGTCCCCCAGTGGTCAGAGGTTAGCTCCCAGGAGGCTACAGTTATTTCGATACTTGTAAGAGGACAGGGGTGGAGCTAGAAACTGATAATAAAATATGCAATCAAATGTTCAGTTTGTGCAACTTTGGGCAGGTGATTTCATTTCTCTGAGCTTCGGTTTCTTCATACGGGCACTGGATTTGATGCTACTGTCCACTTTATGGAGTTATTATGATGAATAAATGAGAAAGTGTGTGAAACGCCTAGCACCGGAAGGCATCTTCTGGTGTTAGGAGAGCTCTCCAAATTAACCATGAA
>NW_024354121.1:0-304 GCF_902729225.1 Pteropus medius
TTTTTTTTTTTTTTTTGTCATTTTGTTTTAGGTGAGCTGACCCCTTTTATAGGCCTCGTAGAGGAGAATTCCCTCTATTTTTGTATGTCCGGAGAGGTCTTTATTTCTCCTTCATATCTAAAGGAGAGTTTAGCTGGATACATTATTCTTGGCTGGTAGTTCCTTTCATTTAATAGTTTGAATATGTGATTCCACTTCTTTCTGGCTTGTAAGCTTTGTGCTGAGAAGTCCAATGATAATCTAATGGATTTTCCTTTATAGGTTACCATCTTCTTTTCCCTGGCTGCCCTGAGAATTCTGTCTT
>NW_024354122.1:0-357 GCF_902729225.1 Pteropus medius
AAGGAAACCTGCGTGGACCCCTGGTCTACCACAGAAGACAGGCCGCTGCTAGCACCTCCACCTCCCCGCAGTGTGGACACCGGGCGTTCCAGAGCCACAATTTAGCATGATCTCTTTTCATCCCGGAGGCCCCGGGGCTCCTTCCTCAGGCCTCGGCTCTTTCCCGCTTTCCGCAGTGGAAATCAGACTTCAGGACGGAAGCAGACACCTCCCTCTCCCTCACCTTTCAGCCTGGGATGGTCGTAATGGTCGCCCTGGACGCATTCAAAATGAAGAAATGAAAGGCTCAAAGAGCTGATCGCAAAGCTCCTAAGGCACGGAGGCCGAATTCCGACCCACAGCTGTCTGCAGTGTCTC
>NW_024354123.1:0-437 GCF_902729225.1 Pteropus medius
GGCGGGGGCCGAGAGAGACCCTGGCCTTCTCTGACTGTACCAGGTTTCGTCATTTGGACTTTGGAACCACAAAGTAGTTCATTTACATAATTATAAAAAAAAAATGAAAGAAAAAAAAGCAATTCCTAGAAATCACAATGAAACCAAAGACCCGGAGTGGGTATCCACTGGGTGGCACGACCCCGCAGGGTGACCTTACCCAACCCAGAGGGACACACTTAGGACAGGACAATCGCACAGATCGAGCCACACACCGTTTCAGTCACGGCCCATTGGTGGCAGGTGGGACCTGTCACTCTGACCGCTGTGTGTGCGACGTGGTGTCCCTTTTGGTGTGGGGAAGAGACGGCTCAGACGTTTCACTTCCAAATTAAACGTCTTAAATCTGCATGGGAAATGCACGTGTGAACTCGTGAACTGTTATAATCTTAAAAAAA
>NW_024354124.1:0-311 GCF_902729225.1 Pteropus medius
TTTTTTTTTTTTTGTCGCCTTGTGCAGTCAGTTGTTGAGAGAGAGGTGCTGAGATGCCTGACGACAGCTGCGCGTGTGTTGTTTCTCCTTGCAGTTCTCCCTGTTTTCGCTTTAGTGTTTTGAATTTCTTTTCGATGTACAAATATTTTCTTGTTCTCTCTTCTCCAGGGATTGTCCCTCTTATCATGAGCATGTGACCTTCTTCATCCCGGACGATATTCTCTGCTCCGAAATTTACTTTCTCTGAGAATATCTAGCTCTGTTTGGATTAGTGTGAGCATGGTACATTTTTTCCATCTTTTTTTTTTTTT
>NW_024354125.1:0-870 GCF_902729225.1 Pteropus medius
TACTTGTTAATGTCTTATATCTGTCTATCTATCAATTTATCTATCAATCTATCTTATATCTGTTCAGGTATGTATCAGTGTATATAAGTGTACGTCTTTATTACTCTCTCTACGTATTAGTTACTCAATTTATCTATTTATCTATTAATGTATTTATTTAAGTATCCTATCGTTTCTTATTTACTTTTTAAATGACGATTTTGTTAAAGGTCAATCACTTTCTTCCTAATGATCAATATATATTTGATTTTATTATCTGTATAATTTTCATCTATTCAACAATATTTTTCTAGTACCTATTTATGTATCTATTATTCATTTATCCACCCATCCATTCATCAAAACATCATCGATGTATCTATCAACTATCTATCTATCTTTCATCTATTTATCTATCATCTATTTATCTATCTGTCTATTTATCTATATATCTATCTATCTGTCTATCTCTGTATCTCTCTATCTACCGTGTTCTATTTATAATATATCAGTATATCTGTCGTTCTGACATGTTTATGTATCTATAATTGTCTTTTAATATATGATGATCGTTATCACTTTCAAAAACACGAATCTTTGTGTTTATGTCTCATAATATTTGTGTCATATTTACTTATATCAATATCTATTTACATAGCTATTTAATTATCCCGTTATATTTCTATGTATTATTCATTACTATTGAAATATTATTTATCGATCATCTACCCTCTATCATTTATCTATCTATCTATCTATCTATCTCTCTCTCTATCTATCGATCGATCGATCTATCATCTCTCTATCATCAATCATCAATCTATATCTCTGAATCTATTTCTCCATCAGCTGTCATGCATATGTGTAATCTATATATTTTTAGAATTCTAT
>NW_024354126.1:0-510 GCF_902729225.1 Pteropus medius
GTGAGGGAGAGGGAGGTGTCTGCTTCCGTCCTGAAGTCTGATTTCCAATGCGGAAAGCAGGAAGGATCAGAGGCCTTAGGAAGGAGCCCCGGGGCCTCTGGGATGAAAAGAGATCCTGCTGAATTGTGGCTCTGGAACGCCCGGTGGCCACACTCCGGGGAGGTGGAGGTGCTGGGAGCGGCCTGTCTTATCTCAAACGTCTAAGGAAAATACAGCCTTTTGTTATAAAAATCACTATATATATATATGTGTGTGTATATATATATATATATATATATACACACAGATATATATATATATGAATATAAATATAGAAAGAGTTAGAGAAATAGATAGATACCTAGATAGATAGATAGGTAGATAGAGAGAGAGAGTGAGAGCGAGAGAGAAAGAGAGAGAGATAGAGAGATAGAGATATCTATAGATTCAGATATAGATATAGATATATCTAGGGGAGCTCTGGCAAAAAGCACTCTACTGACGTCCATTTTGAGCCGGAACTGCAGACTT
>NW_024354127.1:0-424 GCF_902729225.1 Pteropus medius
GGAAGAAATGAAAGGCTCAAAGAGCTGATCGCAAAGCTCCTAAGGCACGGAGGCCGAATTCAGACCCACAACTGTCTGCAGTGTTTCCCATCTCAACTTTTTCCAGCGGTTGACGCACGCCATGGACGCAGGGGCCAAAGCATCCCTGGGTACGCTGTCTGTGGGTGGCCGTGAACACTGCAAGAGCATACAGAGACGAATGAGACGTAGTCTGTCCCTCTAGGAGCTCAAAGTGTCAGTGAGTGCTCCTCGAAATTCGGTATCCCAGTACCCGCAGATGCCCGAGCATCGCCCACAGAGCCCCAACGCCCCGGGAGGGCTGTGCATTTGCCACAAGTGAGCCTTTTCTCGGAAGTCTGCGATTCTGGATCAAAATGGACGTCACCAGAGAGCTTTTTGCCAAAGCTACCATATACATATATAT
>NW_024354128.1:0-1666 GCF_902729225.1 Pteropus medius
CTTGCTCACCAAGCTCAATTTTCCTTGTCTCAATGCCATTTCATGCATTTTTTATATTTTAAATTCCAGTGGTGAGCATCATCAGTAGAGAATCTTAGGAAACCACTTAAGAGCCAAGGAAGCATTTGCTCTAGGCGGTGGGAACTGGGGACCAAGCCATTGGTTCAGGTCAAGAACCCTAAATTCTACAAGCATTCCCCACGGGTCATCTGCGTCTCGACTTGCGTGAAGCTGATTATTTCTTATTTCAGCCTTTATTTGTTTTTTCAATGACAGTTGACATTCGATAGTTTTTGTATGAGTTTCAGGTGTACAGCCTAGTAGTTCGACATTTACATAATTTATGAAGTGATCACCCCACTAAATCTAGTACCCACTTGACACCGTACGTACTTATTATAATGTTATTGACTATACTCCCTACGCTGCATTTTATATCCCGTGACTATTTCGTAGCTGCCAATTTATACTTCTTAATCCCTTCACCTTTTTCACCCAGCCCCCCAACACCCCTCGCACCTGAGAACCATCAATTTGTTCTCTGTATCTATGAGTTTTCATTTTGTTTGTTTGTTTGTTTTGTTTCTTAGATCCCACATGTAAGTGAAATCACACGGTATTTGTCCTTGTCTGACTTATTTCACGTAGCGTAATGCCCTCTAGGTCCATCCATGCTGTCACAATTGGCAAGATTTCATTTTTCAGGGCCGAGTAATATTTCATCGTATCTCTAACGCATAACTTTTCTATCCAATCATCTATCGACGGGCCCTCACGTCGCTCCCATATCTTCGCTGTTGTGAATAGCGCTGCCGTAAGCATAGGGTCGTATAGACCTTTTTGAAATTGCGTTTTGGTTTTCTTTGTATAAATATCCAAAAGTGGAGCTGCTGGGTCATTAGCAATCCCATTTTTAATATTTTGAGGAAACTCCAGACTGGTTTTCACAGTGGCTGCTCCGTTTTGCAGTCCCACCAATAACAGTGCAGGAGGGTTCCCATTTCTCCACGTCCTCGCCAACACTCGCTGTCTGCTGATTTATTGTCGACAGCCATTCTGACAGGTGAGAGGTGATATCTCATTTAATTCGGTTTAAATTGCATTTTTGTGGTTTTAATTTGCATTTCTCTGATGATGAGCGACATTGAGCCTCTTTTCATATGTCTACTGGCCATCTGTATGTTCAAATCTGACTTCTTAAACCTTTAAAATGAAGGGGGAAAGTACATTGCCTTCCTCACCAGTAATTTCTACACTTTAGAAGTGAATGATCCATCGAGATTTAAAAAGAACATTGTGAGGAAATCTTTTTTGATTGTTCTTTTAGATAACAGCAGTTCATTGATCCGTCCATGTTTGAAGCTGGCAGTTCAAGGGGTGGGGGGAGCAGGTGGCCTTTGTATTTCCATCAGCGGTCTCTTTAAACACACCCAGCCCCCCACCCCCGGGGACCTGCATTCTGAATTCCACTGTCTGTCAAGTCCAAAGACTTGGCCTCCTGATCCAGAATATGTTATCGATGACAATAAATCAGCAGACAGCGAGTGTTGGCGAGGACGTGGAGAAATGGGAACCCTCCTGCACTGTTATTGGTGGGACTGCAAAACGGAGCAGCCACTGTGAAAACCAGTCTGGAGTTTCCTCAAAATATTAAAAATGGGATTGC
>NW_024354129.1:0-7648 GCF_902729225.1 Pteropus medius
GTGGGTCCCCGCGGTGGCCCGGAGGCGCTGGGCACCCTCGGGGCACCTCGGCCCGTCCACACCCGCCCTGCCCGCTCTGTCCTCTGGGCCTGCACGCCTGCGGAGGGCGCCGAGGCGTCTCCTGTGTTTTGTGGGAAGGTGGCTCAGGCCGTCTTTGCCGACCCTCAGCCCCGTGGTCTTCAAGGTCAGTTCACGGCTGGCGCCTCACGAGCTGCAGGTCACCCCCCTCCCCGGGCCCTTTGGTCACACGCACACTCATGTGCACACACCCTCACAGGCACATTTACACTCACACTCACATGCAGATGCACACTCACACACGCTCGCATGCACGCACACACGCACGTTCACACCCTTGCTCGGGGAGACGCACACAGCACACGCACGGGCTCTGCCTGCTGGGCGGGTGTTTACCCGCACCGCTGTCAGCAGACGATCAGCATCCAGGAGCAGAGTCGTCACTCACCTTGGACCCTCAACATCAAGCAGGCGCCTGGCCCGGGGGTCGTCAGTGGACAGATGAGTGTGCGAGTGACCAGTGTACAGCAGGCCCTGGTGACGTCTGCACTGGTCGGAGGCCCACAGAGGTTCAGGCTTTCTGTCTGAGGCACGTGCCTCCCGTGAGGTTCCAGCCCCACCCCCATCCTGGAGGCCAAGCCCCCTTCCTCCTAATGGCCCCTTGGGGACGGGGCGTGGGATGCCTCAGTGGGGAGGGCCGGTCCAGCAAACGGCCTCCAGCCGTCATCAGCTGCCCTGAAGGCTGAGGCTGTTTTCAGCTCCCCAAGCTACGCTCCTGGCCCCCAGGCCCCTGCACGCAGCCTCCTCGGGAGCCTGGGCAGGACGGGACACTGTGCTGTGACTGTGGTGTCCCCCTGCGAGGGCAGGAGCTTGTGGGGTCGTGGGGCTTGGGGCGGCCGTGCCCTAGGGAAGCGTAGACTGGCTTGGATGCTGCTGAGCACAAGCTTCGAGACAGAAACTTGGCCGTGGAGTAGAGACTTGGGTTTCTTTGTCATTTAGTGTTTTTCTTTTGAACAGCTTTATCGATGGTGATAAATTTACGTATCGTACAGTTCACCCGTTTGAAGCGCACGAGTCAGTGGTCTTTAGCGAGTCCACAGAGCTGTCAGCCATGGCCGCGACCTAGCCTGAGAACATTCGCCATCACCCCCAGAACGTCCCTTTTGCCCATTTGCAGGCAGCCTGCCCGTCACCACCAGCCCAGGCCATCGTGGGTCTCCTGTCTCTCTCTGGTCACTACATAAAGATAGAAGAACTCAGTCTGGAGGCCCTGTGAGCCCTGTGGGCTCGGGGGCCCGAGCCGCGAAGGAGAGGGCTGTGACTAACGAGCCCCAGCCCCCCACGGCCTGGATGCAGCCCTGGGGGGACAGAGCTCACTGCTCGCCCCCAGCCTGGCTGAGGGACGGGGTCCCTGTCTGCATGCTGGCCCCTTCCGTCCTTCATCCTTTGTCGAATTTGGTAGCACAAACGAGCAGCTCGCCGGGACCCTTCGCTGTCTGTGCCCTCCGCTGCCTCCCAGGCTCTGGGCAGGACTCGTGTGTGTGACCTGGGGACCTGGGAGGCTCACCTGGCGGTGGGAACTCGCTTCTGCCCATGTACTGTCTTCTGAACTCCAGCCAGTTAACCCCGTCTCTCGCTCGTGCCCACGAGTCTCGTCTGTCTTGTTTGTTGCTTCCAGTTTTACGTCCCACATAGGAGTGAAATCACGTGTTTCTCTTTCTCCGGCTGACTTATTCCGCCGAGCACGATGATGTCACGATCCGACCGTGTCGTCACAGACGGCAGTGTCTCGCCTTTTCCGTGGCTGAGTCATGTCCCGTTGTACGTACGGACCACGTCTTTATCCGCCGTCCATCGATTGCTTCTGTGTCTTGGCCACCGTGAATGGTGCTGCTGTGAACATCATGGTGCATGTAAATGTTAAGGATAAATGTTTTCGATTGTTTTGGTAAATGTCCAGAAGAGGGATTTGCTGGGTCATGTGGTAATTCTATTCTTAATTTTTCGAGGACTCTTCGTAGTGTTTTTCATAATAAAACAGCCTTGTTCTGTTCTTAGTCTAGAATTCAGACTCGTTAAAATCATCCTCCACATATAGTTCTAGATTCCCAAGTATTTGGCTCAATTTTTAACCTGAGGAAAATACCCATCCTGCTCCCCACCACCACACACACACACACACACACACACACACACACACACACTCTACCGCTCTCTCTCTTCAAATTTTTGTTTATAAATGCTTTGTCGTTTATGCAGGCATCTGGGATATTTTTTTTTTTTAGGTGAGGTTGACCTCACAGATTGCAAAGACCTGGTCTGCTTACAATCCCTTATTTTTTATTTTTTACGCCTACGGCACCCAGTCTCCCATCCAAGTACTAACCAGGCCTGACCCTGCTGAGCTTCTGAGATCAGACGGGGTTGGGCACGTTCAGGATGGCGTGGCCGTAGACAGCATCTCTGGGATTTTTTACATCTTTTACTTTTACTATTTAGAATTTGGCGATGTGCACGCACAGGAGGGCCAAGTTCACCGAACTCATAATGATTTACCCAGAAATCCCTCAGAAAAATCTTCGGTAGAGCATCTTGAATTTTAAGACAGTGAAGCCTCCGCTGAGCTTTTCCCTGGAGATTTTTTTTTTCAAAAAAGACCCAGCTCGTCCTGTGCAGACCTAGCCGCAGTCTGGATGGGCAGGACGGGCTGGAGCCCATGGTCACCGTGTGCCCACATCGCCCTCCGTGAAGGGACAAGGGGGCTGGAAGGCGTGTGCACGGGGCACCACGTTCAACTTGCCAGCCCTTTACCAGGCCGGCAAGCTGTTCACTCCAGACGTGTTGTGGTATCGATGACAAACGAAATCGTGACGTTTCTAGAGCGTTTAGTGGCGAAGGCGATCTGCTCATTTCAGTCACGAGCTGCTCTCTGCGATCGGCCGGCAGGTGCAACCTGCTTTGCTAAGAGTTAGAAGGTGCGCAGATATGAGGCTGACCTTTATTTCATTCGACTTGTTTGACTTTATTTCGTTTTATTTTACTTTATTTTATTTCACTTTAATTTATCATGGTGAAAATATCTAAGATCTGCTCGCTTAGCAGATTTCTGGTCTACAAGATGGTTAACGACAGTCACCGTGGTGGACATCGGGCTCTCGAAACCCATCCATCTCGTCCCTGAAAATCTGTCCCTTTTCCCCAGCCCCCAGCGACCACCATTCGGCTCCGTGTCTCTATAAGTTCAACTTCCTTTCTTTCAAATTCCACTAGAAGTGACACCATCTCGTATTTGTCTCTCCCTGTCTGGCTGCTTCCGCGTAGTGCGATGCCCTCGAGGTCCATCTGTTTCGTAGCGGGTGACAGAATTTCGTCCTTGTTGAGGCCGAATGCCATTACGCGGCACCCACGTAGGCGGGGCGTGTCACGCGTGTGGACACACGTGCCTGCGTGTGCGAGCGTGCGTTTTCAGCCACGTGTCCATCAGCATCACTTGAATCGTCACCGCATCTCGGTCATCGAGGCTGATGTGGCGATGACGAGGGGCCGTGGGCGGAGGGGGCAGATGTCCTTCAAGAGAGCGATTCTGTTTCCTTCGGGCGAATACCCAGAGGTGGACCGGCCGGGTCACAGGGCGCTTCCAGCGACCGCGCCGGCTCGCGTCCCCGGCGGGGGGACGAGGCCACCGCGCTCGGTGTCCCCCGCCTGGGAGAGCGATTCTGTTCCCTTCTCACGGTCCCCCTGCCAGGCATTTTCAAGAGCTCCTGCTCCATCGACGTCCGCTGGTTCCCCTTCGACGTGCAGCATTGCAAGCTCAAGTTCGGGTCCTGGTCGTACGGAGGGTGGTCCCTGGACCTGCAGATGCAGGAGGCGGACACCAGCGGCTACATCACCAACGGCGAGTGGGACCTCATGGGTAAGCCCAGCGAGCACACGCGACGAGCAGCCCGCGGGGCCCGCCCTGTGCCTCCGAAGCCGGGGACCGCCCGCTCCGCTTGGTGCCGCGTGGCTGTGTGGCGCTCTGCGGTGTCCCCCGTGACTTACTGAGCTGTCGGTTGGGACTCAAAGCGCCGAGACAATCCACGTCTCACACGGGGCCTGGCGAGGGGACAGGTGAACGAGTCAGTGCTGATACAGGCGCCCTCCCGTCCCTCAGATCTGCTCCTAAAATCCGAATCCCAAAATCCCGCTGGACGGCAAGTCGCGGGCGAGGGCGCCTATGTTCGATGCGACGTTTAAGTAGAAAAACAATAGTCGCGTTTATAACGGTGCCGGCACCGCTGAGACACCCCTAGGAAACTGTGACAAGTGAGAAAGGGTCATTCGAGCTCCGATTACGTCCGTCTCCAGCACTGACCGGACCCCGTGGCTGTGCGTGCGTGCGTGTGTGTGTGTGTGTGCGTGTGTGTGTGTGTGTGATGCTCCTTCCCACACACGAACGGGGTGATTTCATTCAAACGATGGTCTCTTTTCTCCTCCTCCTCCCCGTGGAGGTGTCCCCGGCAAGCGGAGCGAGAATTTCTACGAGTGTTGCCAAGAGCCATACCCGGACGTCACCTTCACGGTGACCATTCGCCGCAGGACGCTGTACTATGGCCTCAACCTGCTCGTGCCCTGTGTGCTCATCTCTGCTCTGGCTCTCCTGGTCTTCCTGCTGCCTGCGGACTCCGGGGAGAAGATCTCCCTCGGTGAGTGCCCGGATCCCCAGGGGGTGGCCGAGCTGGGACGGGGGGACCCCAGCTCTGTATGGGGGGTCCCCGTGGGCAGCCGGGCTCTGGGGGCGGAGATGTCACAGGGCCTGAGTGTCACCTCACACGCTGCCCCCTAGTCCTGTGGTGTCGGGGACACCTGACGCAGGCTCTGTGCTGGGTGGCCGTGCCCTGGGACACCAGAGCGTCCTCTGACCCTGTGGGGGGTAGGAATGTCCCTGATGAGCCCGCGCTTCCTCCCTGCCTGTCCATCCCTGTTCTGCTCCGTGGTGACGACCGGCCAGCTCTCCTTGTGGACAGGAAAAAGTCAGTCAGTTAAATCCCTTATAGTGGCCTTTGTCAATCGCCCTACATGGTGTAATTTCTTAAGATCACCCGATAGGAAGACAAGATGACTTAAGAGTTAGAAGGGCGGATGCGTGTCTCACCATCTCAGCCACAAGAAGCACGTTTAGCACACGCGGGAAGCCCCGGCAAGCCCGCGCCCTCTGCCTGCGGGGCCCGGGCACGCGAAGCGACGTGCCCAAGGTCACACAGCTAGCGAGTGGCAGAGCCAGGCCAGGAGCCCCGTTCCCGTGCCTGCGGCGTGCGAGATGCTTGAGCAGCCTTCGGCGACGCATCTGGGGTTGATCCTCTCACGTCTGGCGCCTACGGCCGTCCCCGCCAGGGACAACTGTGCCACGCTGGCAAACGGCGTGGCTGTCCCCAGGAAGCCGCCCGTGCCCGTGCGTACAGACGGCCACGCACTCGGCGTCGGGAGCGTCTGGGACACCGCCGCCCGCCCCCCGCCCGCCCCTCGCTCTGGGGCCCCGGGCTGGGCCCCGGTGGGCGGAACTCGGGCGCTGTCTCAGGCGCCCGGTGACGCTGTTTCAGGGATAACGGTCCTGCTGTCCCTCACCGTCTTCATGCTGCTGGTGGCTGAGATCATGCCTGCGACGTCCGACTCGGTGCCCCTGATCGGTAAGCGGGTGCCGGGCTCCGCCTGGGGACGTGGGCTGAGCAGGCGCTCAGCATGTCCCAGCACAGGCGTGGGGCAGAGCTGTCCCCACGGCCACAGACAGCCACTGCCCTCTGGCCTCTGCCGGAGGGGTGACCCGCGGTGACTGTCCAGAGTGCCCCTCGCCTCCGCTCACCACGCGAGGGGCAGGGGCCCGCCGTGCGGTTGGGCTGCGCCATGCGGGGTCACCCCCTTCCTCCAGGCCTCCCCATCCGCCTCACGCTCGTTATGCGGCCGAGGTGTCACCGTTAGAGATGCATTATTCCAGCTCCCATGGTTTGTCCACAAACCCTCTGTTAAAATGCGAGCCGCCCACGCTTAAGCCCCTCGCCACTGGGTGTCTCTGTGGGGAGCGTGGGAGGCAAGTCAGTGGGACAGGCGTCCTGCCAGGGGACATCGGGGCGAAAGCGAGCGTCGTCGCCCACCTCGGTGGCGGAGGCGAGAACCTGGACCGCATCCGTGGCGGCTCCTGCGGGCCCACGCCCCCCGGGGGCCCTCCTGCATGGTGACCGCGGCGGGTGGGAGTCGGGGAGCCCCCCGTGGATACCCCGGCTTCACAGACTGAGCAGGCAGGGCCCTCATTTGGGGAGCTCCCGGATTGAGGAGTCTTTCGGGCAGGGACAGACCTTCGCGAGCACCCTGTTGGGTGCTGTCTGGAGAGCCAGTGCCAACCACCTTCCAGCCTGACCCCGGCCTCTCCCCCCAACACATGCTCTTGGCCGCGTCGCGACAGAAGCCCTCTCACGGGGGTCGGCGGGCCCCGCCTGACCCACGAGCCCATGGGGAAGCCTCGGGTGACACACAGGCCGCGTGGAGGACGGAGTGCCGTCGACCTCTGACCTCTGCTGCCGACACTTCAGCTGTGCCACCCTTTGACCTTGGGCCCCTCCATAGGTCATCGTGTTAATCCGCTGGGGCTGCCCCAGAACCCCACAGACGGCAGGGCTCACATGCCAGAAGTGTATTCGCTCCCCATTCTGGAGGCCGGAAGGCCAAGGTCGCGATGCCAGCAGCAGAGCTGGTCTCTTACGAGGCCTCTCTCCTTGGCCTGCGCGTGGCCACCCGCCGTGCGTGCGTCCCGGGCATCTCTCTGTGTGTCCGCATTTCCTCCTTTTATGAGGACACGGGTCAGATTGGATGGAGGCCCCGTCTCCAAAGCCCATCTCCAAATACCGGCTCATCCTAGGCGTCAGAACATCTCATGAATTTTAGGAGACACGGTGTGGCCCCGAACAGCCACGGTTTGGCTGCTCTGCCCCTTCTGGGGGGTGCGTAACGCGAACTTTAAGTCGCAAACGTCCGTTGCGGCAGCTCCGTGCGGGTGCATCTCGGTCTCCGCGGGACGTGTCCTCAGCCGCGCGCGTGGCCTCTGTGCCGGGACGCTCCTGCTCCGAGCTCAGCCCCTCCGAGCAGCGACCGCACGGCGGGTTTAGTAACCAGTGGTTAGGGAACGTCTCCCGTGCCAGGCTTCATCCTGGACCCCGGGCCCCTGCGACTGCTTTTTCCCATATCAACCCCGCAAGGCCACGGCCTCCCTGTTCTCGTTGACCTGAGCCCCAGAGAGGCCGAGCGGCGTCCGGAGTCACGGGTGGCAGCCCGTGGACCGGGGAGGGGGGGTGCGGTGTGGCTCTGTCACAGGCCCAAGCCGCTTCTCACCTGGGCCACAGTGGACACTCACGTCCCTGCCCAGCGGAGCCGACGCTGATATGGTCGGCCTGAAAGTCACTGCCGCCGGCCTCTTCCTCGGGCTGGACGACGGCCCCCTCCCCAGGTGTCTCTCAGTGGATGGGGCCAGACTCCTTTTGCTCAGCAGCATCCCCAGTCTCCAGGCCTGATAGGACAGCCAGGCCTGTCCCCGTCACAGCCCAGCATGTCCCTGCCCCGCGGTCGTCACGGCGGTGCCCACGCCCTCGGCATCGGGTGTTCC
>NW_024354130.1:0-384 GCF_902729225.1 Pteropus medius
CTAGGCTTAGGATTAGGGTTAGGGTTAGGTTTTGGGTAAGAGGTGATTTAGGATTAATGTTAGTGTTAGGATTAGGATTAGAGTTAGCTTTAGGTTAGGGTTGCTGTTAGGGTTAGTGTTATTGTTAGGGTTAGAGTTAGCATTAGGTTTAAATTCAGGGTTAGGATAAGTGGTTACGTTTAGGGTTATTGTTAGTGTAAAATTTAGGATTAGGGTTAAATTTAGGCTTTGGTGCAGCTTTAGTTTTCAGGTTAGGATCATGTTAGGGTTAGAGTTAAAGTTAGGTTTAGAATTAAGGTTATTATTAGCTTTGGTTTTAAGGTTAGGATGAAGGTTAGGGTAAGGATATGGTTTACAGTTAATGTTATTGTAAAATTTAGCATT
>NW_024354131.1:0-1180 GCF_902729225.1 Pteropus medius
GGGCCCTGTGGGGTCGGGCGGGAGGGCCGGGCGGAGCCTGTGGCTGGGGGAGAGGTGGGTGTGGCCAGGTCAGTCCCTGCTGGCCCCAGGCGAGCGGCTCCTTTTATTCTAAGGGCACCGACCGGGACAGCGATGAGCAGGGGCGACACGGACGCCGATCGAATGAACGATGAGCGTCTCGCGTCCCCTCGGCTCCCCAGCCACACTCTCTTGGTCCCACGGCCGTCACCTCATCCAACAGCCAGTCCTGACCGGTTCCTAACCAGCACCCGTTTCTCTTCTCGCCCCGACCCCCACAAACACAGACAACATCCAAGCTGTTCGACCAATCACATGCCGCAGAGAAAACCGCAGCTGGTGACAGGTCAACGCCCACGCTGACAACAGTGACCTCCCAGCCACAGGCCGGCGGGGCTCGCCCACGGGGGCCACGGCAGGAGGAGACGGGCTCTTTTCCACACCTGCTTCGCCTAAACTAGCTCAGGGTGCAAAGCCGCTTCCAAAACAAAGCTTTCGGTTAAACAAACACTGCTGCTCGCGAGAAAACCAAACCAGGATCGGCACTGCCACACGGGGTCAAGTTCGTGTTCGTCGAGTTAGCCGGCATTACCCGTCCACACCGAATCGCACCACACGCTGCCGACTCTCCCAGACTCAGGTGCTCGGCTCTCACGCCGTCAGCTCTGGGCACTGCCCGCAGCTCATTAAACGTGGAAATGAGACTGTGTGCAGTGAGCTTTCAGGCTGCTCCTTAAACTCAATTCAGACTAGCATTTGCTATAGAAATCCATGTTTTTCTGGCCCACGGGCCAGTAGATGGACGTAGGAAGGGTCAGAAGGACATACATCAGTTTTCTCCCGAGTCACAGTGACTGGGGAAAGTTTTTGCTTTTCAAAACCACATCAAGTGGCATCAAAAAGCACAAATTACTCTTACACGATATTTTCTGTCACTCTGAGGTGTGAGAACGCATGCTTTCTCAAAGTCGCCTGCAGGTTAACAGGGACCCCTGGGGACCTCGTTTCTCCTTGCCCGCCCCTCTCCCCGGCGTGGGGGACCAGAGGCCCACTGCCTGCAGCGGACCCGGGTGCCCTCAGGCTGGCAGGCGCCAAGCAGCCCGCAGCCCCGTCTGAACGCACGGGGCTTGCATGCCGGCCCACAGAGGCATCACGACGCTGA